>NC_068940.1:3657500-3677500 GCF_026419915.1 Harpia harpyja
GAACTCTACTGCCTTGTTTTGAAAATTCATTATTTTTGAACATACTTCCCTTTTTCCAAATATATGCTGTAAATTACATATTTCAAGCCTTCGATGAGACAGCACTCTTGAAGTTACATAAATTATCATGATGAAGGGTGCAATTAAAATCAATAAGCAGTTTCAAATAGCATACAAATCATTAGCTAACTGAAATAAAACTTGTTAAAAGAAGAATTGTTCACTTGCTTTGAAGAATTACCACACTATAATTAACAATACACTTTTCTATATGCTAAGAAAGAAGGTGACACTTGTCTTTATTTTTTACGAAATAGAAGAACAGCATTCAGAAATGTAGGGTAACACATGTACCTATTGAAAAAAATGAAAGCGTGTTTTGAAAATGTGACAATATATTAAATTTACATTTCATTTCAAAATATGCAGTAATGGAAGTGTTCAACATGGGAGGGAATGTGGAACTATTTTAAGCAGAAAGAGATGTAAACTGTGTATTCTGCTTTTTGAATAGTATAACAGAGGCCAACCCCTGCCCCCCTCCCAAACGCTTTCTCACCATTTTGAACTATATTTTACTTAAAACCACTAAAAAATTTCTTCAGCTCTTTGATCAACAACTTTCTCAATTCAAAAGTTCAGCTTCTTAAAAAAACCAGTATGTCTACCAGAACTGATTTATTCAATCTCAGGAGAGAACCAAGAAAGGAGAAGAAACACTGTATTTGCTACAGAACTTAACTTGTTATTTATTATGATCTTTTCCAAAATAAACTTTAAGATTCCTTAAATACATCCAGAATTAAGAGCATAGTAAGACTGTAACAAGTTTCAGTCGTAATGGCAGACAGCAGCATAGTGCAAGCTCTTACTACTTCACACACTTACCTACCTTCTGATCCTGGTAAGGGTTGGGCTTTCCAGCATACCAGGTCAGGTATAGTAACAGGTTACAGTTATGAAGATGAAATCATACAACAGCTCTAGAACTGGTCTTTGTAACGTAAAGAGCAACTAACTTCATGGGGATAACAGATGTCATGTTGGAGGCTGATCTTATGACTTGTTTTGGAAATGACTTGCTCTCTTGAAGGCCATTCTTCACTGTTACTATCGTACAATATTGCAGTAGAAATGAGGTGCAGAATAAAATAGCATCCTGAGCGCTAATCCAGAGTCTTTTTGGAGTAAGATATATAGTACTCTTACTAATGCTAACCAGTGTACTGTTACTATAGCAGGAGTGTTCCCACCAGAATAAATGAGATTACTGCCAAATACTGACTTCCACATGGAAGTACTGGCCCACCTAAGCCTGTTGGTACTGGTACAAAGTCCTTACACACATGCTTAAAATTTTTACTGAAAAATAAAAATCAGTAGTCTAAATCTACTCTTACGTTAACATATTCAAATATAGAATAAAGTTTAGAAATTTTATAAAAGTCATCATATTTCAGAATTGTAACCTGATATACCTGTTTTATCCGTTAGTAAATAAACTAATCGTCCCAACTCTTCTGGTATGGTGCTAGTTCGAACAACTGTTCCAGGAATATTGTCATCTTTCATAATCATCCACCCATAGGCTGCCTTACCCATGTCCAAGTTCACACGTAAACTGCAAAGGAAATTTATACCATAATCAGTGTGAATAGTAGGCAAAGTGAAAGTTATAACCATAAAAATAAAACTAGAAGCTCTTTTTAGGATACCTGAAAAAAAAAAAAATCTTAAAACTATATGCAACAAAAATTTTGGAACAATGCTTTTGTTATATGTTTGTAGAGTACATATCACATTAGAAATTCAGGCTCCATCCCAGACTTTTAGAAGCTACTGCAATACAAACAAATGCAATACCATGTACCATGCCTTCTCCATGAGACAGATTGCAAGACTTTGTGGAGATTCTTGACAGAATTACATTACTACACTTATACAGATGAGATTATTATATACACTTTATCAACAAGACCAGATCACTATTCAAGCCACAGTTTTTATCTGTTAAAAAAACCCCAAACAACAAAAACCCACCACCTACGTTTTCTTTATGATGTGAAAGTACAAATAGTTTTGTACCTCTTCAAGTCACTGTTTTTTCAAAAAACTATTTTTTCTTTAGGAAAGTGCAGCTATATTTGTCAACTTCTCTTTCCCACCACAGCCAAGCAACAATGCTGCTTGTCCTTCCCAAAATATAGTTACAGAGGCTCTCTACTGCAAAAAGAGAATAGTGCCCAAGCAGTGAAATGTACCCTCATGTGATAACATGTGGGCTGCAGTTGCTACTGCCAGCAGCAATAAGGAACCTTTGGGTAGCTCTGTACTAGAAACTGTAATTTGCAGCAAGTTTTCCTGATTAAACATAGAAGTGCAAAATCAAAAGCATTTTTTTCCAGTTCACTCGGTGTCTGCATATTTTTTTTGGTTAATATTTCCATGTCTACGTCATACAAGAATCAATTGCCCTTGCACCTTGTATTCCTATGTTATAATAAAAAAGTCTTCACTCATGCTGGTCATAGATACCTTTAATCACAATGCTCTTCCCCCAAAATAAATGCTCCAACTGAAAACTCTATGCCACCTTGATCTAAAACTTTAACACGCTACTTTCCTTTAGCTATTCACCACGTTCCTGCTACCATGTCAGAGGAACAGTGACTAAGGAATAGGCACATGCTCATTGCTGTTGACTCTGCTGTAACAGAAATACTGAAAAAACAGCTAGGAAAGTGGCTACGTGGACTATTTGTAGCTAACTTGCCCAGGGCACAGGACTCAGAGTCCCAAGTTCAGTAACAGGTTTACAGTAACATGACTCTTAAAACTGTTCAAAGGTATCTATCAAGGTCAAAATACTGCTAATGCTCTTCAGACCTTCTTTAACAGTCCTGAAGTGCTGCTTTACAGCATAACCAAAACAGCAGCCACCAACAGTTTTTGTCTGTCCTCTTGCAATCACAGCGACAGATTGATTGTGAATTACCTGAGCTAACAGCGAAGGGAACAGTGAGTCACAAACTGCAATATCCCATGAAGAGGAGATGCATTCAACTAGAATTGTGACAACATCTGAAATTTCAACGCAGACTGAAAAAATTCAGTTTATTCCACATCCCCTCCTTCCTTCCCCTTTGTACAGCAGAAGACAACACATGTTCCAGCACAAAAAGAAACACATGTTCCAGCACAAAAAGAAACAAGCCTTTTTGATACAAGATACTTGACCATTCAAGATGGTCTTTTGCTCTTTACCTAGCTCTTATTTTCCCATTAAAATCAGCAGCAGCAGGAAACTATCCTTTTACCTGGTGATATACCCCAATTAGTTTTGCAGTATCATACCTAATTTCAGCTGCCTTCAGACACACAAATAAATGTAAAAAAAAAAATTAGGACAGACAACAGAGGAAGGACTCTACCAGATTCTTTTTATTGAAAATGCTACAGTATAACAAGGAGAAAAATACTGGAAGTCACTTGCCTCACACTGGTTAACTACAGTTTTACGCTGTCTTACTCAATCCAGAGCAAGTACTGAGCAACCAGTATTTGTATGATGTATATCCGTTAACTTGCAGAGTTAGAATATAAGAATCAATGTAACACACTTTACACTGACATATGTATTAGTCAACAGAAGGAACAGCAAAAGATTTACTACTCTACGGGAAGGAAACCTGCTAGTTAGCCTGCCAAGTACAAAGGATGCTGACTAGCTTGAGAAGAGAAACACGAGCACACTGACTTTATTTAAGAACAGCCAGGAGTAAGCAGAGTAAGTGAAGGATGAAAGCTGCTCATCACACCACTTCAAAGAGGCATTTGGGCTATAAATAGTTTTTTTCTGCCTGGGCAACCGAGACAGGAATTCTGTGATAAAAGCTCTATTTAAGAGCTGCAATCTCAGGTACATGGCACACAGAGAGAAATCCACATGGGTGCTCTACCAATGGAGACCTACAAAGTCATCCAGATAGCAAAAACTGTACTTCAGTAAGATTAAATCAGAAAAGTCTCTCAAAGCTGAAGTGCAGTTCCCATCTTCACTTGCATCTTTTATAAGCATGTGTGTTACCCTGGTTTTGATGTTCTAAACACTCTCTACACGAATTTAATTATAATCTCGCTTAAATATAATTTAAAGATAAGAAAAAAGAAAAAAAAAAAAGACAGCTTCTCTTGCTGAGCGGTGAGGAGAAATCTGTATTTCAAAGCATCGAGGCATTTTAGGAATTACTCTAGCTTTCCAGCATGCACTACATGGAACAAAGTGTGCCCCCTTTATGCTGATGGACGTAATAGAAAGCTGGCACCGCTGGCCTCCAGAGAAATAACATCTCCCCAGTGACTCTCCAAGACAGCTTTCTGGCACACAGAGAGATATTGAGTACATGCTTGAATTGTTAAGATGAATAAGGAATTAAACAGGAATAAAATAATAATAAAAAAAAAAAACAATCAAAAAATGAGGGCTATAGATGCATTTTTAGTATTAATTCTAAAATTTGTACACTGTATCCTGCTCTAACTTCCTTCACTTAGTGCTTGTTGTCTTAGAGGAAAATTTTGTCTTTGAAATCATTGTAGCCATCACCTAGCACATTACGGACACTGCCGTTAACACTAAAAATGATGGAGGCCTGTTAATACTGAGTTTGCTTTCAAAACTAGAAGTCTCTCCAACAGAGCTTCACAGGAATGAATAGAAATACTTGACTGAAAAGTCCAAGAATTTTTACACAATAAAACAAGGAGATACTAAGCTTACTCAACACCAAGCTATTGTAGTGCCTGACAATATTATCCTTTGTGGACTTTAAGAAACCTTGTTATAGAACTAAAAACATTTTAAATTCACCAGTTTTTAAATCCTTCTCAATTTCATCCAGTTTTAGACTCCATACATATTAGTTATTAGTGCACAGAACAGCATCACATGTATCATTAGCACATTGTTGCATCAGTAACATTAATTTTTAGCAAACCAATTAACATGCAATCTTCAGACACAGCATGTTAGTATTGATTGCAGAGAACAGGCATATTTAGCGAACATAATAGTGTGAAGTTTCTTGTCCCTCAACATCAGCACTAGTTACCCTAGAGCAGGCAAACCTAAGGCAACTTTTATCCAACTTGGGGATTTATTCTACTACGAGCCAGCATGGCGTTTCTCTGCAATTCAGCTTCAGAACAAATCAACAACACATTTCAGAATCCACGCTTCTTTTTACTACTAGTTAAAACCAGACACATTTGCTTTTATTCCCTCAAAAACATCAGTAGTGTTTTAGGTTAAACAAATTAATATTTACAGGACTTCTGAACTTCATTTTCTCCCAAATGGTAATGACATAAGGTCCCTTTATAAAGATTTCTGATTTTGTTTTTTAGCCAAAATAGACACATTTGCCAATAAGCAAGGGCCTTCATTGAGAAAGTTTCAGACAAATACATTTAGAAACTCCAGAAACATTCTGCCTTTCACGACTCAGTGAAAAGCAATCAAGACGTAATGAAGTTAGCAAAGACAATTTTGTGAACAGTGATACCGTGCCTAATAAAATTCAAGTATGAATTTGAATCAAAATCGTATGATAGTTTTACTCGAGCTTTGGTGGGCAGGAAGAACTTCCTGAGAAGCTCTGTATATAAGCAGAAGTTTCGTAGCAAAAACCAAAGCCCTGCCAAAATTCCAGATGCAGTATGAGCACCTGTAGTGGTATCCAATTTTTAAAAGAAATGAAGTAATTGAGATGCAATCTTTTTATTTTCAGGGCTTCTTTCTAAGTGAAATACTGAAAATCATATTTGGGTCATGTTAGTACCCAAAACTGTACCCAATCCCCTATGGCTATACCGCTTAACCTTCCTATATCCCTAACTCTTGGAACAGCCTTAAACTATACACAGATATACACATTATTTACAATCTAGAAAACAATACGGAGTAATTTTAATGTTACTGGTCAAGAAACAACCAAGAGTGTTTTAACTTCAACATGCCTGGAAAGTTAAATCTTCACAGAAAGTGATTTTTGGAGCCTGACAACTTCTATTAGCTGGCACTAAACAAATAAAAATAGAACAAAACAGAAGTTACTTCTTTTAAACACAACATTCTATCAAGAGCTAAATAAATAAAAAATCAACCCATAGCTCATCCCTTTATTTTTAACTAATTCCCCTTCTCCTGTGTTTTATTTGGAGATGAAATTTCAATATAATACTCCTTTTGTGATTAGCCCACTATATACATTTTTATTTAGTTTTCTCTGCTATCTGTCTGATACTCCAAAGAAAAGCCTCAGATCTGTGTTCTTGTTTGCTTCATAATTGGTCTCAGTAGTTCTCTTGGACTAATTTTTCTAAATTTTGTCTATTATGTAAGCATATAAAAGGAAATGAAAGAAGGTACACATAACACTGTACATAAAACCCAGGCAATGAATGTAACTTTGAAAGAGAACTCAATCCCACACATTTGTGCTTAAATATGTGCAGCAAAAAAATGTGTATCAACCCTGTATCGCTATAGCGACTGTGGCACATGCGGTTTTTCAAGGGCCACATGCAACCTAGGTACAGCTAATTAGATGTTGTAACATAGGTAGAACTTAAAAACTCAGGAGGAAATCTGGGGAATAATTAATGAGAAAATTAATCTATGAATTTCTTACAGGCTGAAAACACAGTAGAGTCCAAAATACAAATAGCATGCATGTCAGACGAGCACCTTGGCACAAGAGATGTGGCATATGCAGTTCAGAATAACAATAATTACTTCCTATTAAAAATGTTTCTTTGTTATTTTCACATTTATCAGGTCAGATGCCTTCTTTCATCAAGCCTTTTGCGCAATGGCAACAATATTGACACTAGATGTCTAAGACAAATAATTTTTAAAACACGAATATTTTTAGTGTATTCCAGACAAATTTGGCATTACTTACTGTAATACTATTAGATTAAAACCAGAAAAAAGCCTAGGAGCAAACAGGCAATGCTGCAAGGTTAGAAATGAAAAAGATCTACTGCAATACATCAGTTAAAAAATGACTTTTTTTAAAACTGGTTGTGCTTTCTCTATGTAGCATGAATATCAGACATTGTAAGAAAAGCACAAAGCTAGCTCAGGCAGTAGTACGGCACCATACTGGGCAGCATAAGACTTACTCTTAGCATGAGACACACACACCATAGCTCCTGTTGCATGAAGAAGTCAAAATTAGTTTGTAAAATACCAAGAAGCTTCATATAGTATTTTTCAGTCTCTATATAGATTGCATTATATATCATGGTGTGGTATAGAAGCATAATACACATTTATAAGGACTGCTTAAACTACTTTATGAGCAGCTCTTTAACTCTTCCACACTGAAAGCTTTGCATCATGTATCTAAAATATACTCTGCCTGTATATGTGAGACTACATATACTGATACTCTCACATCTACAGGTTATACAGATTAGAACTCCAACAGGGACAGCACAAACTACAATATGATTGAAAGCAGCATAGCGGCTTGCTGCTGTTACATAGGCATTACAGTCCTGCACAGGTGTGAGTTCCCTGGATCTCAGGAATACACAGCAACACACTGAATAAAACCTCCTTTTTCATATTTGTATGATCTGGGATTTGGTTGGCTATTAATGAATTTCAGATACAAGACTCCCTAGCAGTGTTTTCCTCACTGCCCACTGAAAACAGACTGACATAACTTGAATGACATTCTTCAAACGCTCCTCTTAAAGACCCAGAAAAAAGCAGCCGGGAGCCAGGTAGTGCCCCAAAACTTTACCACTTAAGTGCAAGGCAGTTCCTTCCAGACGTTGGGGACAGCTTATTTTGGCAGAATGGCTCCGTGCTCAGGAGCCTTGGGGTGTCTGAAGGAAAGGATAAAAGACATTTCAGCTTCTGTGTACGCCAAAACTAAAGGATCCTCCTAAAAAGATAGCTGATTAAGCCCCTGTCAATCCAGCTTTAAACTGCTACTAAATATAGAGCCTGGACCATACATATTTTTACCAGATCCCCAGTCAATACCTTATCATTTTATGGTAAATCCTTTACATTTCTTAACAGCTAGGCAGAAGCATGTACAGCTACGGGACTCACATGCCTGTGTACGTGAGGCAGTAATTTCGTTGAACACTGCCTGGCTAAGCCTAAATTATCTTGAAAAAAACCCCACCCCAACTTTCGTGGCTACATTTTTTGGGGGAAACCAAAAAGAATCACAGTAATAGAGTAAAACTGGGTAAGCAGGTACAAGATAGTATAACAATGACAAAGCTTTACCTCATCTTCCTCTGCCTGAGGTGCTGACTTTTCATTAGTGTGACTGGCTTTGCCCTCTGCCCTTTGTCATTCAGAAAATAAACAATCCAAAAAAATACAAGTTGTTGAACAAAAGGACCTTACTATTTAAAAAAAGAAAAAAAGAAAAGAGAAAAGGAAACACCACAGGCCTAAGAACTTCCACGCTGGTATCACAAAGAGCAGCAGCATGGATATCTGAGGACACACGCTCCCCCAGCCTGCTATGTGATAACTGCACTAGGTGACATAGTCAGGCAAGATCTCGTAAACTAATGGAGAATGTATTTCAATCAATGATTTTATTTAAAACAAGTAATGAAATGGTCTCAATGACACTGGAGGAACCTATGGATAGGCATTAATGCATCTCAAACTGGCTAGAGCCAACTAGAAAAAAGCCTAAGAATACAGAGGAACATGGAAAAACTCAGAGAATGGGTAAGCATAATCCTAGAGAGATTTATTTTGGTTTGGATAGTCTGTCAAGGACTGCTTTCTATCCTGCTTTCCCAATAAATTTTAAGAAATTCAAATAGATTAACTTTGTAGGGAGACAGATTGCCTGCAGACGCTCCCTGGGCTATGCTTCCTCCAAAGGGGAAGAAGAAACGTCAATTAGAGAAGAGTCATTTTTTAAGGGCCAAACATTTCTGGGGGTATGGGGCTGTTCAAAACATTTTGTGCATAATAGTTCTAACTTACAAGTACTTAAGAGCTGGGCTAAGCTTTCAACGTTTGTTTACTACTACTTTTTCTCCATTTTGCTTGATTGCTTGTACACTACAGAATGTGTGCAATGTTGTGGGCTGGGATTTTTTTTGGGGTGGTGGGGGGTGTTGGTTGTTGGGGTAGTTTTTGTTTGGTTGTGTTGGGGTTTTTTTTTACAGTTGCTTTATGTTTATGCTTCTGAAGTCTTACATGCCCCACGGTAATACCCTTCACACAGTGAAGCAACATTGATCTAGAGGAATATTGAGGATGCAGCTGAATCACAAGGAACTAGCTGTTCCCAGGGCAAAAAAAAAAAAAAGGTCCTCTTCCTATTAATTATAGGAGATACTGTGCAGAGATCAGTTAAACTCTGCTAACAGTTAGTTACCTCCTCCTGATGATCTTCACCAAACATGTCTGGCCATGGAAAATTATTTTTATTGCATACCTGGAATTTCCCTTGCCCTGCAAACCAAAAGCCAAACACAACTGCAAAAAAGCTCTGTATTTAGAAACTTCCTGAATTCTCTAAAACCATCAATCAACACATTTCATGCGTGCATGAGTTCAGATATGCTTTGCCTCTACCAGTCAATCCTGCTCTCCCACGCTCATTTCCTTTACCTGTGAAAAGTTCATTATTTCCCCCATATAGCTATTTTAAAAATAATGAGAGGACACAACACCTGGTGCTTCAGCATCATTAGTCTTGTAATTTTCATCTCCAAGAATTCACACTCCAAATACAGCCTAAAGAATAAGTTATTTCCATACTTAACATCCAGAAGAGAGGAAGAGAGGTGTAGTTGTATTTGAAGAGCGGCATGACTGGAGTTGTTTATTTTACTGACAGTGTGGGAAGCGACCCTGTATACGAACTATCTGAGTTGAAGAAAACTTGGTATAGAAATAAGATAAACCTCTAGAGAAAAAAGCATTCTCTGACAGATTCCTATCTGATCTTCCATAGAGTAACTATATGGTCCATCTCATAACTAAACCAATCACATTTTCTACTACTTCCACTTTGTATATTATCTCCCACAAGCAATTGAAAAATGGGATTAGGTGTATCCTAGAAATTATTTTTGGAAAAGAACTATCCCACAAGTCCACTAAACAACTCTTAAGTTGAAAATGAGCTGCTCAATCAACATGTTTTTCAGTGGAGTATGTTGAACTGTCAATATAGAGTCAAATTTACTTACACCACCTATACGCTCTTAATCCTCTTGCATCTAGTAACAAAGATATATCTGTCCTTTAACCATTTTAATAAGTTTTGGCTTAGTATGTTTATTATGGAAGAACACGGTGACTGACAAGTGATCCTTTATGCTCTTAGCTCATTTTTCCTTTCCCCTACATGTCTTTGATGATTAAGTGCGTCTTTCAGCAATACGCAGACTTTACTTATCACTTGAATGCAGCACTTTTTGCCTCTTCCATGGATAAGTTACTTAATACTCAGTAACTGTGTGGGTACGGGGCAAATGACGACATGACCTGAACAGTAGCATCATACAAGCACTAAGGGAGTTACGACAACAACAGTGTTTAGAAATCACAGCACTGAAATACGAATGTGTAAATAAAAAACAAGAGCCAGTTAAAGGAAGTGGAAACTGTTCTAAGATGACTAGTTTCTACAATGAGATCTCCTCATTTCCCCAGGGGATTTGCTGGAACCTTCTCCTTCAACTTCCCAACAGAATCAGTCACTCTTGCAACAGAAAAATAGTATGAAAATACAGGTCCTTTAAGTTATAAAACCTTAAGACAGATACTTCCCGAGTATCAAATTGGTCAAATAAGATAGAGTTTCCTTCACATAGATATGTACTTAAAAAATGAGAACACGGTAACACATAAATCATGTAAGCTTAGATTAAAATACCTAATGAAATCCTCCTTTTTTTTTTTTTTTTCATACTACATGAATTTAAATATTGCGTGCAAACCTGAGGAGATAGGTCTTAAACCTGTCTACGGTTTAGTTGCTGCTAACTCTGCAGCTAGCCACTGGGCTTACTGAATGACGTATCTCAAACTGAAGAGTTTCAGAGAGCATCTAAAATTAACAAACACCTTAATCTAAACACTGGGTATTTTAACAGGAGAGAATATTTCCATTTTGTAAAGGAAATACCCACTCAGGGGAAAAAAAATTAAATTCATTTCAGAGTCGGTGTTCTCACTTCTGTGTCCACAGAAGACTTGATTACACACAGGGGTATTATTTCCTGTTCCAGTTTATCTGCAATTTGAATATACAGTACTCATGCTTAATGAATTAACTAATTCAGGGCAAGTCTCTACTTGGTTACACATGTTAAAAGTCCTCTCATTGTAAAAGTGCACCTACATTATTCAGCCAATTTGAATTAATCATTGTTGTAGTAAAAGGTCTGTATTTTAACCAGAGAAATGGAACCTTTTCAGTATTTAAGGCATTAAAAATAAAATTCCAAAATATACCTAACAGTTCATTTAAATGCACGTTTCCTAAAACCATGTTCTCAGATATACCAAGATTGTATCCTTATTAATAAATTTATGCTAGTAAAGGATTAGATATCCTGATTACTCCAGCAAGATTAACATTATACAAAAAAATACAACAGTATTGTTTTCTGTACAGTGATCCTTCAAGAATCAGCAGATTTGTTGGCACCTTCTCCTTCAGCTTCCTGATAAGATCAATTTCCTTCTCAATGAGAAGCAAGTATAAATTTCAAGAAAGCCACATTCAGTGAAATTAGACATCTGTGTTTTTCTTTCAGTCTTATACATACCTGATCGGGATGATATAGGAAAACAGGAGGAGGAACCGGAAAAGGTTGCGATACCATGGGCCTACAAATCCTTGCAAGGTTACCATAACAACTGATAGTGCAACTAAAGCCAAAAACAGGGCTTTGGTCAGTTGATTCAGCTCCAGATCCAGCAAGCCAACCTAGAGGAAGAAGTATAAATCAAGTTAGTCATTAGTTTTTCTTCAACTGACACTTTGCAGTGCAAACAATCAGGCATTATTGGCTTTTTTATTCCTACCTATTAAAAATCCATGCACTTGTAACAACTGCATTTTGATAACTGAATTGATTATTGTTCCTATGCTGGCATGCAAGAGATGGTCCGTGGTTACAGGACAATAACAACTCCCAGAACCAGTGCGAACTGTCCCAGCCAGGCCTTTGGAATGCCTTTACATCTCACACGTCTCTCCCCCATCCCCTGATCCAGGACAGGAACACAGGAGGGCAAGGAGAAAAGGCAATTAAAGATCAACAAATGAGCAGGAACGCTTTCCTTCTGTCATGCATGCAGCAAAAATGCTGGCACTGTATATTTGTAGGGTAGCTACTGCTCGTTTACTGCTAGAAGATCAAAACCTGGTAGATTCAAGAATCAACGGACAAACGTGACAGAGCTACCTTCTCATTCACAAAACTAGTGTACTGTAACTTGTAACTATACTCCCAAAGGGGTCTGTAAATCTGACCTAATTTCATAGAAATAATTTTTAATTGTATGAAGCTTTCAGTTATTCAACATAATAATAAACACCAACAATCGAGTGGAATATCCATTTTCAAACCAAAATAGTAAAACAGAGCTTCAACTTTTCATGAGTAAAAAGGTATTTGGTTTAGAAACGTTTTAGCAAAAACACTGAGAGGCTCTCTTTCATCTACTGTTTCTCATGAAAAAAATATTTTTAAGCTATGTAACTAAGACTCTCACCATTTCAATAATGTATGCTGTAAGCTAAGTATATATACTCCGCTTTTTGGGATGCTCTTGTAGTCAGTAAAATATGTGGGAAAATTATGTCAGGAAGAGTTTCCTAGGCCCCATCACAGATGCCCCTTTTATCTCCAAGTCTTGCCAGTAAGACCAGTAAAACATAACACTTCCCTAGATAACAAACAGTCTGCAAAAGAACCACTTTAAATATAGTTCTTAAAAATTCCAGCAATCTTGCTTACACATGGGCTGTCCCTTCCCTAGAGAACCAGGCAGCTGAAGACCACAGCGGCTGATTTATCAGCTGCATTTAAAAAGCAGCACAACGAGGACAAATATCTTGCAATTTCCGCTGCTTCAACTACTACATAGTTTATGCTTGAATTATTGAGGAAAATAGGTTTTTGGATTAAAATGAAGAAAAATTAAGCCAGGGAAGTAGAGCATGTTTCAAAGCCCAGATCTTTTTGCGTTGACAAAGGCAGCCTAAGTTTCAGGCCTCGCTGAGGATCAGATGAAGTCATTATTCATTCAGTCAGGGAAAAAAGACTCAATTACCTCAACCTAAAGATGCTATCAATGAATGCAAAGTGCATATTTTACTCTATTCATCCAAATCCCATTAAAAAGTGAAAGGAATGATTTAATCTGGCCTTCTAGAGTTGGTCTTTTTTTGTAATAAAATAAAGAATCACTGTCTTGCAATATGCATAACCACTACCTCACACTTTTTTTTCCTGCATCATGGTAGTGAAAGCCTATCTCTCCCCTCAGCTCCCCCCTCCGCCCTCTGTAAAAACCCCACCCCAGAATAGAAATGAATAAAGAGCTTCTTTGGAAAGAATGCCACTTTTTGGACAGAAACATTAAATTTAGTCCACTGCACACCGATACGTAGCTAATTCAAAGCATTAATACCTTTCTAATTGATGAAGACAGATGTGAATTTAAGTTTGGAATCCAACCAAAATGTGTTTGGAGAGATATTAAGAGAATAAAAAAGTTGATGATGAAAAATTTTCACACAGTAAATCTCTTGCTCAAGAACATTTGGTTTGTTACTAATAATGTCATCCTTTTTAATGTAGATCATACTATTGGCCGCAGTCAATTTTAATATTTTCATTTCCTATAGCCAAGTGAAGGCAATTGCAAAAGCCTACTTAAGGCACACAAAGAAACTAAGTTTTAATAGAAATGCATTCTCCATTTCTCAAAAATTAGTTACTATAAAGTACTGAAATATACTTAATTAGTTTAATTCTGTGCCTTTCCACTTAAACAACTTCTGCACTCAAACTAATGAAACACTGCTGACTTATCCAGATACATTTCATGTAGAAATTCAGCAATATTCTCTAGAATTCATCTGAATATTGAAAAAGTGGGTAAACTTAATTTTAACTACATTGTGATTTTATCAAAGCATTTGCAAAATATACCATCTTAAGAAAGTGATTTCCTTCCTTTTGAAAATAATCATACCCTGAATAATTATGACAATATAGGAAATAGATGACTTAAGAATTGGAGTAATTTTCCACATTTATTGCTATTTCCCATATCAGAAAACCAAATTTTCTTCTACTTGTCATAATATTTGTTCTATTTGAAACAACTGTGTTAACAAAATTAAACACACCACTGGAAATTTTATTCTCCAAGGGAAAATTTGTACATAATGTCTAAGACAACCACAATAGTTTTGCAAAGGGGCTGCTCTACGATAATGAACACAATAATTGCCTGTATAATCTAAAATGCTACTAATGGCAACAACTGCAAATCCATTTAGCTCCTCTTTAATTTATGCACGAAGTTTTAAATAGCTAATGGTTCTCAGTAAAATAATGGCTTATACCATCAATAAAAAGTACGGCATTGTCTACCTGCACCAAAAAAAGCCTATAAGTTTTTAAAATAGTTTGGTTTTGAATGAGGGAATGATTAAAAGTCTAAACTGCACATTTTGGACCACAAGGTATAAGTCATTATCTTATAAGAAAAATCTTAATTAGCAAAAGTTGAAAGCAACAAAAAAACCCCCCTTTCTGACTACCGAAGTCAAAGACGAACAGCAATATTGCTATTGCTGCCCTAAATGCTTAACTTTTGGGAAAGGTTATCCTCTGAAACTATTATTGTAGTAATAGAACAATTCCTCTAATTTTATAATAAGTGTATTACTTGGAAAATGAGAAAATATTTTTATGCTGGAATATTTAAATGCAAAATTCTATAATTACATGTTGCACAATGGTAAAGATTTCTCAAAATAGTCCAGTGCAGTCATTTTTTATTTAATTACAGTTTAAAGGGCATTAGAAATAATAGGCCTTTTTTTAAGGGCCCTACTTTAATATTGCTGAAGTATCTTAGGAGATGCTTCCCCCTGCCACCAGATTCATCCAGAAAGGTAATTATATTTCAGTAATCAGTCCAGTTCTGCACTGACAAACACCATATTGAGGACAATGAAATTTCATGGTATGTATGTTTGAGAGAGACTTTGGCTGTAATTTGCATCACAAGCATAAAAATTTTCTTTCCTATTCTTAATCCATGCTCTGAACTTAACTTTATTAAACCTCGAATACTAGTCAATTATTCACTTTTTCATTAATTCTAGTCTAAACCTACATGTAAGCAGCTATGCAAAGAGTAAGGTAAGTATTTAAAATTACTAAAATTCTAATAATATAGCTTTCTTCTTTGGGCTGACAAAACCAAGCGTTGCCTAAGAAAAATGATTCATGGCATTTCATAATTTACAAAAAAATAATTTTTATATAGACTACTATATACAGTTAGCTGCATATATCTGTAACCCTATGGCTTTCTTCAATAATCTGTTAAACCTTTCCTACAGTCCCTAGGAATAATAGATTATTAATCTGTGTTTAAAGACTAAATAGACACATCATTATCTGTTTACCTTAATCTTTGACACTAAAACCATGTACAGCAACTTCAGAATCTGTAATTGTTTCTTCTTTGTTAAATCTCCTAATTTTAAGGTTATTCCTACGATTCAAATCCTTGACTGCTTGGCAATCCAGATAACCACATTAAGCTAATATAACCATGAATCAAAACAAGTAAAGCAAGTGAATTCAAGTTTAGGAAGCATCTTTCCTTAATTCACTGTACTCAAGTAAAGGTCTGACAAATACATTTCTCTACAAGCCTGTCTTGATTAACAAAAAAACCACCAAATCTTGCATACAGTATGTTACACTTTTTAATCAATATCTTACTCATTCTTTTAAGCAGTAGATTCAAAGGTAGCAAAAGCAAAGAAAACACTGAAATATATAAAGTGACCATTTCGTAAAAAAAGTCACCTCTCTGCTTTCTCAGATCCATTTTCAAACAACCCAATCACTTGTTTAGCTTCAAGAGCAACAATGACAAACCTTGAAAACATTTTCTGAAGCGCTAAAAACCTATTACAAGTTTTATTCATTTTAGAATTAGAGCAATAATTGGGGGGGTGGGAAGGGTTCTACTTAGTAAAAATGAAATAAAGTTTAGTTATTTAGTCCACACCAGTGGAGTTATACAAAAGTAATAACCAGAAAATAGTCCATTTGATTCCAATAACTTTTTCTGTATTTCCTTTGGCAAAAAAAGCATGCATCCTTCCTGCTAGCTTTAATGCAACCCAACATCACTTTGAACAAACTGAAGCATTTGGCATTATGTTAACATTACAGGTTTATGGAACTGAATTACACCTATTCTACACTAATTTCGAGAAACATTTTTAGATATTTAGCATTAATTGTATCCACAGAGAAACAAATTACAATTACTTTTCTGTATTCTTACAAAAACCAGCCCATATCCAACAGACAAGCATTTAAAAGAACAGAAATATTTTAAAACTCAAAAAGAAATACACGGTTATCATCCAAAGGAAGAAGAGTAAGCTGCAAGTAGATAATGTTGGGGTTTTTTTAATGTTTTGATGCATATTCAAAAACAGAGGCTTAAACACTGTTAAAAGCAAAATAAGTTTATTACATTTTGAAATTACCCTTCTGACTTGCCTGTTTTTACTTCAACAGGCTATTCATAACTGCATAACATCTATGTTTGAAATAACCTAATCGCTTAAGAAACAAAATTCCCTTTTGTAGCTAGTAATATCTATAATGCTAAAAGAAAACAAAGACTCAAACCTTTCTTTCTCTCTCTGCCTCCTTTATTTGTCCATTTTATATTGTTGCCTTTCCAGACTCAACTTCATCTGAGTTTGGATACTCAGAATGAAACTTGAAAGTCCTCTCCAGGTTTTTAGAGGTGCTTAGCCCTCTCTAATTCACTCTACTAAAATAAAAACTGTAAGTGAGCTATATCCACAACTGTACTTAAATAGTGGACTCAGCTGCTTGAAGTAAGGCACTCATTTTGACAAACACTAGCCACAGATTTCATAACCTTAAGTGTGTCATCTTTTTCATTTGTGTCCTGATTTATCTTAACGCCAATGCTTTACTGTATCTGTAATAAAACATCACATTTCAAAAGATCAAAATGACAGAGATTGAAGGTGACCCATTCTTAACGCCCAGTTGACCGCATCTGCTTTTCATTAACACTTTCGCAGTTTGCTCAACTATCCCAATGTCTCTAAATATTCTTCGATCTGATGTCTCTTTTTAGAATCTGTCTTTACATCTAACAAGGAAGCCAGATCTTTGATATTTGCCTCTACCTTATTTCAGTATTTTGCTGTAATTTGACTGAAGGCTGAGGAGAGTGGTGGCAGTTAAAGAACTGCCATGTCCAGTTTGGGCAGCAGAGGGTGCTCAAGATTGGCACTAGCTACTCTTTTCTAAAGCTCTCTGTCGGGAATGCAGCCCCCAGCGCAGCACTGTACCTTTCCAGGTCGCTTATTTACCTCCTTTCGTTTGAAAAGTTCAGAATTATTCGAAGGGCTTTAACAATTCAGATCGTGTACCGAAACTACTGTATTTCCTTCTTAGCAAAAAGTTACACTTCGTATACCTTTATACAGTCACAGACTTGCGCCTTAAGGTGCCCGTAGTCAGATGCTGTGCAACCGTACGTTCTCTGACTTTGCTATGTATTTGTCACATAGAAGAATGATACAAACGTGCACAGAGCATATTAAGAAACTGAAAAGGTTAATGGCTCCTTAAACTCTGGCATCCACGTAGGGATTGTGCTGTATTAGTAACATACCCTCCTCCTATTAGAAGCTATCAATTGAAAATGTCTTCTCGAGACCACCCATCAATTCGGAGTAATTACTTCAATAATCTAAGCTACCTAGTCATATTGGAGACTTCAACAACCAAAAGTATTCACATAGTGAAACTCTCAAGACATCCATTTTTTCAATTTAAAACAATCTAGTGCACACAAGATTTCATACAAAAGACATACAGCATTTCTAAGCACTCGCAGTCCTCCTTACATCTGATCAAAATTGGTAAGACATGGAATTCTGGGGGGGAAAAAGATCAGGATTTAAAGATGTTGGATTTTACACTGGAACGCTATCTCCAGATTTACATTTCATCTGTAACTTTTACAAATGCTTATTATGTCTTCAAGATTGATCATCGCCAGCTTCAACTCAAGACTCTTCTAGCATACTGTCATGTAATCAGTTCTTTTAATGGTCAGAATACAGAATAAGCAGCTTTACACATTACACACTGTTATTAAAATATATTCAATGGAGATGGCATTTTTTCAAATCTGAGTAGATTAAAAAACCATGGCTTTCTCACAGATGAAAATAATTAGCTTTGGCAAAGTAACTGCAAAACTAGCATGGGGAGAACTCGTGCCAAAGTTTTTATTGTGTAGATATAAAGAAATAAATATAAGAAATTGTGATGTATGTAAGAAAAAGTAAATTAAATAGCTCAGGAAGAGGTACTACTTCCTTCAAGAAGAAAAAATTATAAAAGGGACCTCACAAATTAATAGCAACAGCTAGCTCTTTCATTTGCGTAAATTTTGGGAATTCTAATATATCTACACTTCAGACCATGCAGCTGACGGGTCTAAATAATTTTTTTTTTTACAGAAAGCTGCACACATTTATTTTTGTCACCGTAGGGACTGAATTTGTGTTTTATATGTATGTCATGCTGTATGTTTAATAAGATTTCATAAATGGTATGAGAACCTTGTAGCTTCTTCAGACATCTTTGAAATTAAGCCAACACTTGAAAACATGTATCTAAAGACATCCAACATTTGCTCACTCCACACTAAAACTAAGGTGTTAGTAACTCAGCTTCTCATAGACTATCTAGATTAAGCTATTAGCAGAGATTTTTAAAGAGTTTATCTCACAACAGGGCTGGGGGAAGAGAGGTCAGAGCTCAGGTTATCAAAACACACATGGCAATTTTTCCATTAAGAATTCAATTAAATAAATGAAGTCAAGAACCCATGAAGTTTAAGCTTAGTTTTACGTTTTATCATTTCATTTTATCCCAAATCAACAGTAAGATTAAAGACAGTTAAAAGGTATTTTTCTTCCATCTTACTCCAGGTTAAATTGAGAAGTGCATTAGAAAACTCTTTCCATGTAAACTACATACATTGTATTTCATTATACCTTGCTATTTTAAAAGTTATGAGAAAGTTGGAAAAAAAACTTCACTGGGAAACAGTGGCATAGATTAAGTTAGTGCTTATGCCATAAAAGCACATGGAAATCAGAGCTGTAACCTTTCTTCATGGAAGTGTAATTGAAGTAATATGGTACATAGAATACACAGATGATTGAAGTGACTGAGGCAACTTTCTGAAGATGGATTCACCAATAAATGCAAGTGAATAAGTAAAAACTGAAGGAAGAATTAAAACGATCTCTACGGGCAGTATGCAGTGATTCTTTCATTGGTGGAGCACTTCTGGAATCTCCCTCCTCCGCCGCCCTGTATACACCAAGTCCCTCATCCAACCTGTCTCAGCACAGGTCCGGACACAAACACAACCACCTAGGTTTTCTTCCACAGGAAATGAGATTAAAAAAACCTGAACAACCACACATCACAAAGCATCTCAGGGTTTGTCTCAAAGCATTTATATCTGAATGCTGTTCATAAGGAATATGAATATGTAATTATATATAATAATATTCAAAAATGCAGGAAAAAAGGAGAAGGGAATTTGTAAGTTAGTTTGTTTATGGCTAACAATCCCAGCC
>NC_068940.1:3682500-3837500 GCF_026419915.1 Harpia harpyja
GCCGCTTTGGCTTGCACGGCCTCGCGGGCAGAGCGTTAGGAGGTTGGTGCAGTTCTAAGTCATCAGACAAGATTCTAAGTATCATCAGAGAAGCAGCACCCTTTGCCCCTACCCTCTCCACCTCCCAGCAGCTGCATTTCCCCACTGGCATGATTAACTCCGAATGGCAACAAAGCTGTAAGGAGCAATGCAAGTGAAAAAGCAAACTCCTGCAAGCGATTAGCAGCAGTGGAGGCAGGAGCTGAGAGGAAATCGCCGTCGGGGACTGCCTCTTTTAACAGCTCACTGGGATACCCCACACAAGCCAATTACACAAGGAATCTCCCTTTTGCATTGTCTTCTGCAGAATGGTAAAATTGCAAATGGTTTCTATATTTTACCAAAAAGCATTCGTTTTAGCCTAGCTCACTACAGGTAAAATACATTGTATTTCTGGTGAATAAGCAACAAGTTGTTGCTATTCCGTAAGTTAATCTATTTTAAGAGTTGCTCAGACTGTTTTGTGAGATTAATCTATTCTAGGGACTACTGCAGAAATGGTGTACTCCACCCTTGATCCTTCCTCAAATACTGGCGTGAAATGACATTGAGCTGCCGAGCCAAATTCTAACATATTCACATTTAAAACATACTAACAGAACAAAATCCAAGCAACTTTTAATGGGAGCCTCCAAAATGGGAAGTGATATATCTCAGAACATCATCAAGTAAAATTCTGGGTGAAAACCACAAAAATTTAGGACTCTGAGTTAGACATGGCTTATGGCTAGTCATTCACATTCTGGAACATATAAATTTTTATCCTCCTATACTCTTATAATAGGGAATGAATTTAACATTGTAGGAATTTTATAGCTATGAATAAATTCTTGGGCTTAGCAACATCAATGCAAGAGTTTGCCACTAACTCTAAAATATACAGTAAACCCAGAAATTTACCCAGAGTACAGTGAGAATTCTTTCTCACTACTGAAGAGCCGTTCCCTTGCTTGTTTTGTATACTGTTATACAACAATGATTTTGGTTAGAACTAAATTGTATATTGTTGCACATACTTGGCCTTGCAGTAGGATTGTAAACAGAAAGTGGTACCAGGTGAAGTAGAAATGTTGATTCAACATCCATGTCCCAAGTAGCACAGTACCATAACATAGTACACAGACAATCTCTTAAGTACTGGAGCAGCAGTTAGGCTGGGTGACTCAGACGCTGCATAGCAATGCGGCGCACCATGCTAAATTATGTGTAGCCAGAAAAGACCTATCGCATGACTTGGTATACCAATTGCATAATATGTTTAATTGTTGTTTTCAGAACAAATTAGAAGTTAAGGCACAGGTTATTCTGGGACTTTAACTTGTGAACTGATAGCAGGCCACATCATGGAACAACTTATTTTCTAGCCCAGGGACATAACAGCAAAGTAGATAAGCAAGTGATGATCTAATATTAGTTTCCAAATGCCAAAGAAAATACATTAGGATCAAGCTTGCTCTATGGCTACAGACATCATGTGCATGCAAACCCAGCAACAGCAGTATCTGAGATATAACAGTACTAAAAAACACTAAGTTATATGAGAAATGAAGACCAATACTTTAAACTGTCCACTCTCAATTACTGTTTTTTTGTTTGTGGGGTTTTTTTCTCCCCCTCTTTGATCTCTTGTGCCCCCGTTTCCTATTTGTAGTATTACCATTTTATTACTTTTGGAAAGAAGAATGTAAAGAAGAAAAAGTATTAAAAAAAATATACACTGCTATTTAAGAAGCACAGGTAATGTGGATAAAAATGCCCTACCAAGTCGCTGAAAAGAAGTAATTGCAAAAGTTGTAGAGCGTGCTGTAAATAAAATATAGGAGTGTGCAAAAAAACCCTGGTACAACATACTAGTTTGCATTAACTGAATTCTGTCCACATATGCACTTGAAGTCAATAAAGACTTTCAGTCTTATTGTGATTGTTTTAATATAGTGGTATAAAAATCTAGTTTTCTTTCAGTTTTCTATATATGAAAGAAAACTGAAAACCTCAGTTCCTTTATGTGGAACTATGCTTTTTCCATACCAGTCATCTGAGGATTGAAACCCCACTTCCACACTTTTGCTATTTCAGTTAATGGAGTTACTGGTAATGCTAGTAGGTAGACATTCTTTCTGGCTAAGAGTGAAGGGGACAGAAATTTTGCTTTTGGTTTGCTAAAACACTGCTGACTGTTTCCAAGCATCAACATTCCTGTTCTAATCCCAGTTTTGGAAGAACAAGGGTGGCTCCTCTGCCATTCGGCCCTTTCTTTCCAAACTTTTCCGAAAAGATGTCTTTTGTCCTCCTCCTTACCTAGCACTATTCCATCCATCTCACTGAGACGCTCTAAACTTCGGGAGAGGCTACTCTATTTTCCATCTTCTGCTACTTTCCTTCCTTTGCTCAGACATGAGAGCACATGGAGAGAAAAGTGCCAATACTAAATTACACGTATCTCCTCACAGCCTCATCTCAACAATTCTCCCGTACACCAAGAGAGGGATTCTCATACTTCAAGGGAAGCTGGTGGTTAAGCACTTCCTTGGACAGTGTCGTGGTTTCAGCCCAGCCGGTAACAAAGGACCACGCAGCCGCTCGCTCACTCCTCCTGCCCCCCTCCGGTGGGATGGGGAGGAGATGGAGGAGAGAAAAGGAAAAAAAAAAACCAAAACGGAACCTCGAGGGTTGAGATAAGGGCAGTTTACTGGGACAACACACACAAAAAAGAGAAGTTACAACAACAACAACATCGGTACTAATGAAAGAATATACAAAAAGAGTGATGCACAGTGCAACTGCTCACCACCCGCAACCCGACGCTCCGCCACTTCCCCCACCGAAAGTCGAGAGAACTCCCCCCAGCCCGCTCCCCATTTATATACTGGGCATGATGGCACATGGTATGGAATAGCTCTTTGGCTAGTTCAGGTCGGCTGCCCCGGCTGTGCCCCCCCACCTCCCAGGTTCCTGTAAAAATTAACTCTATCCCAGCTGAACCCAGGACAGACAGAAGCTCTGGGTACAGGGGACAAATGGAGTTTGGGGACTACTTACTACCTGTAGGTGACAGCTTTCTCAATTTATCCCATACAAAGAGGAGTTTTTAGGAGGATTAAGCACAGCAGACCATACTCCAATAAAAAGGGCTACATAAACCCCTTTCTTCTTATAAATCCTTGAAATTTGTCATTAAGAGCCACATAACAGTTTCCAAGGTTCTGCTTTTATCCTAGACCCTACAGGCATACAGCCATAGAAAGCCATTCTTCTCAAATAGACTATGAGCATCAAATTATCAATTTAATAAAGAAAAACATGCAAGTGAAGTTCCAGGGCCCTTGCATAACAGTGTAGCAGCAGATTAAAGTCCATTTCGAAGGCCCTTCTGAAGCTCTTCAGGTAACAGCAAATCCTTGTGTTATCTGACAGGGGATTTCATGGGGCATTTTCTTCCCTCGGTCTATACCAACATGCAAGGTTCAGGATGTGATTCTACTTCTGTTATGGAGAAGACTGGTGGCATAGTACTGAAGAGCTATTAATGTTAACACAGGCACTCATGAGCAGAAATGCAAGTCGGACTCATGAATGTCAGCCTTTGAGGCGGAACAGATAAGAATGGCTTATTAATGCAACTACGAGATGTTGGACAACCAAATTTAAGGATGTTCAAAAATGTGTGGCAAGGCAGGAGAAGCATATATTTTGAGTATTGAAAATGCTGTGCTGAACAGGTAAATTGGTGAAGCGGTATCAATTTCTGGGAACACATGAATCTGCTCCAGTCACTCTATTTCACTCCAAATGAAGAAGTAGATGGTGGGGGGGGTGTCCTTTTTTAGGAAATACTTTTCAAAAATTATTCTCATAAAATGGGGGAGAGGGGACAAGCATAGAGAAGCCTTTTAAATGTAGAGAAGTAAATTTGGCCACAAAACACTAGGAAGAGAAGTTTGGGGTGGGGGAGTGGAGAATTGATTTTGCCTCAGTTTACCAAAATAGAAATATTTTTTTATTACTTCAAGGCTCACCAGTAAGGCCATTTTCAAATTACCAAGGGCAACACACACACAAAAAAGGAAAAACAATACCAGTTCTTAAATTTTCATTTGTTTAAAAAAAAAACACCAAACAAACAACACTTACAAAATCAGCAAAGCACCAACCACAAGACATGTAGTATTTAGCTTTCAGGCTAGTTAAGAATTAGGGAAAAAACAATATTACTGTTTTGATGAACACTGAATGGTTACCATGAAGTTTTACTTCTGATGTTAAAACATAACAGATGTAGAATTCCATAATATAAGGAAAAAAAAAAAAAGTGTTTTGAATGCTGCTTGTAAGGATTAGCAACATAAAAACTATTTTTATACTGATCTGAAGCACAATAGGCAGATTACATGCTGTAGCTCCTTTACAGAGGCTACTGATTTCTTAGGAGTTCTATTTAAGATAATTTCTACTCATTTTGATGCATTACTGTGTACATTCTGAGTGTGTATATATATTGCACAGTCCAAATAATTTTAATGTTTCCGTCTTAGTTCACAAAATACATTCTCTCAAATTTATTTCTGTCTCCCTCCAAGTATATTGTGTTTTTTTAACTTTACCCCCAAAATCTGTTGCCACTGATGGAAACAGGTCACATATGCAGAAGGGCTGTGCTACCAATCTTACTTTTTATTAAGACTAAAACTGCAAAAGCAATTCTAAATTTAGATAACAAAAAACTATTCTGTACTTTAAATAGGTAAGAATGAGAACACTGCAAAATGCCAGACAAAATAAATAAATAACCTCAGTTTGTTAATTTCCCTCTTGGTTAATTAACACCTATAAATGACCTTTAGCACTGACAAGTCCAACTTCATCCAGAAAGCCAAGGTTTAAGAATATCTATCCAAATAGGATTGATTACTGATTACAGCATTGTGAGGAGCACAATTCAATCTGATTTTTTTTTTGTTGTTTTTTTTTTTAAAGGCTGGAACTGCATTCCTGAGTAAGCTGATGTGACTGCCAATGAGGTAAAATGCAGAGAGTCATTACACTATAATAATGTTGATGTTACCATTTCTACATTTATCTAAAGCACAGAACATATATCATTTTAGACTGAAATTAAACCTTGTCAGAAATAATTTTTCTTTATATTGTTTGGAATTAAAAACATATTGAATTGATCCATTAAGAAAATTCTCTTCTCTCTGTCTTTGTGTTTTTCAGACCGTGTCTGCATCCTTAGGCAATGAAACAATTTTTATAATTGTAATAAAACAACAAAGTGTTGACTTTAAGTTAAGAAAATTGTTGCTTGAATGACTAAATACTTCAGCAAACACAATAAATCCTTCTAAGTTTAACATACAGATAAACCACATGCTTGAACAGGTACATACATTTCACTATTTTTCACGTGTAAGTTTGCTTAAACTTATTTCAGTTTTAGTCTTCTGCTCAGTGTTTATAGAGCAGGTCTGCACTTCTGAATTTTAATATTGGTTTAGTCAAAAAGCATCTACCCTTAAGCAGGAAAGCTAAAAAATTTCCATTAGAAAAACCCAGTTTATAGTACAAAGTACAGCAGTAATGTTATACTCCAGCAAGAAATACAACTGAAGCATCTCTCTGTATTTCAATGAAGAGAGGAATGATAAAAGAGTCAAGCCCATGTATTTCTTGCTTATTTCTGGACATAGAAGTTTCAGTTTGGCAATGTAAATTGAGAATCCTAGATCTCAGTGTTTGCTTTCTCCCAAAGCCAGAAGACACAAGCATCAGTGAACTATATTCCCAACAAGAGCATATCAACACATTCTACCGGAAAATCTCTGGAATATTATTTCTATTTGTTTTCAAAGAGCAGCAGAGAGAGACAGTCTGCCATTTAAAACCAGTTCCAAATAGTATTTGGAACAGTTCTGTTCTAAAGCAGAAGAGGGGGCAGACTTATTTCCTCTTGAGTCTACAGCAATTTCACAATTGATCAATTTAATTTCAATTTTGTTTCAGCGGTTAGGTGCAGATTTTATTTTTTTTTTTTAATGTTTGAATCTTTAATCTCTCAACTGTAACATATCTTCTAATCTCAAAGACTATTTTAGACTCCCTTTGCCCTCCTTTTGGCTTCTAATGCTACATACCCTATCCAACATGTAATCATTATTGTCACGCTTGAGAAAACAGAGGATTGCCCCTCCCAAATACACAGAAGAATGAACTGCTGCAAGGCTAACCAGCACAGAATACCACTTACGGACAGTAAGGGTCTTATCTTACAGAAGGATGCAAACCAATCTCACCCCATGGTAGAAGATACAGTAAGATGTAGTTTTAACTCTATCTTTCTGTGGAGTAAACATGTTAAAAAATGTTGATCAACTATTTTTTTTACACTGAAGTACTGCATTTTATCACTTACTCATCTGTGATAGCCTTAAGTGTTTTTCTGTTTTCAGTTCCCAGTTCCATCCTTACTGGTCACGTTACTTGTTGGCTACTGCTTTAAACAAGGATGCTCAGTCCATAGAGAGAAAAAAACCCATGCCAATATCACTATTGAGCAACTGGTACACACAAGACTCATTCACACATTTACAGAATAATTTCAAAGACAGTTGATGCAGAGTTGATGCAGTTGGTTTAGAAAACGGGCTCTAGAGAAAGTCTTCACCTGCTCAGTGTAAGATTAATTTTTAAATTTTTGAAATATTCTATAGAGCAACTACCAAGGCAGAGAAATTTAGAGCAGGTAATTTTACATATACTATATTAAGCCTCATTCTGCACATTTAGTAGATTCCTATCAGCTAACTATGGCACAAAGAACTAAGCACCTCCGAGGAACAAATGAATATACATATTTAGAATACCGAGCAACTTAATAGGTCAATAACTCCTTGAAAAGCCTTTGGAAAACTAATGAGCACAGTTTAGTTATACAAGCATCACCTGTTTTATCAGTGGCAGATAAAATGCTATTTAAAAGCATGATTTCTAATTAGAATAGAACAGAATAGACTATTTCAGTTGGAAGGGACCTGCAACAATGATTGACTTCAACTGCCTGACCACTTCAGGGCTGACCAAAAGTTAAAGCATGTTATTAAGGGCATTGTCCAAATGCCTCTTCAACAGTGACTGGCATGGGGCATCAACCACCTCTCTAGCAAGCCTGTTCCAGGGTTTGGGCACCCTCTCGGTAAAGAAATCCTTCGTAATGTCCAGTCTAAACCTCCCCTGAGTTGTTCCTAAGCTAATTATTTTAGATAGTGTTCATATACTGATAGTGCAATATATGCCAGATAATATTTCGAGGATTTGGCTCTGTTAGTTTGTGTGTGTGCATGAGTACATGTAATAATTTGCTGCTTAGTGCTTCATGAAAATTGGAAGTTTACTTGGATTCCCACTGTAGATGAAAGAACACAGCTCTTAATTGTTAGCAGCTGTAACATTAAAGTATTATGCAAGCAAAGGTGGTACATGTATTGTCATAATAGCAAAAAACACGCTGCAGCTTGTCAACATGCTGCCGGATCTCTTTTTGTAGGTTTATCATCTGCTACTTGATCTTTTGCTGACAAAAATTTGGAGCAACTATTTCAATATTAATAGTCATTTTGAAAACATCAGGAAAATTTTAAACAATCCTTTTACCCTTTATCATAGTCTTCTGTGTGAAATATTCATGCAAAAAAAATTTTAACAAACTTTTACTAAAAATAATACACCTCCAGAATCTGTTGAATTTGGGAAAAGCGTGTTACATTTATGCATACTCCCCTAACAATTTACTATATTAAATAATTTCATTTTAAACACCTGTGAGAGTTATTTATTAGTCAGAAGTTGTTCAGAATTCTTAGAGAAAGATTCTGTTACTAAAGGGCTCATCTTTGTATCAGATGGAATAGAAGATTCCATCCAAATGGAATAAACATTCTGGTTCCATTTTACTCTATTATTTTAAAATATATGTTACAAAAATTAAAATAATAAAAGGCCATCTTAAGCCACGTACTGGTGCATATCACCTGTCTCTGTCAATGAGACATTTAAAAGCATCTCTTTATTAGAAACACAAATCAATACACTCAGGGGACTGCAATAACTGCTTCAAGCAATTTGTATTATCATTTCATTCTTGATGTTCCTACGCAGAGCAACTTATTATGAATGGCGTGAAAATAGCAACCTGTCACAATTGATTTTTTTCTAAATCTCTTCCTCTTGCAAGAATTTTTTCCTTTCTTAATATAATTATCTTCTTACTAAACACAGGTCTAGGTTGTAAGATACAGCCTACAACTAAAGTTTCATTTCTTTATAATTGAGGGCCCTCCAGAACTCATATTAGAAACATTACTGATGAAATGAAGAGCTATTTGCTTTGTTTTGAACTGAAAGAACCTTGTCGAGAGGGAAGTACCCAAGCTTCTGATAACTTTTCAACAGACAAATCTCTTGACAATGTTTTCATTGCTTACAAAAAACCCTGGAAGAACGTTCTGTTTACTGACTGGAACCTCAGTTATCTTGCTCTACTGCCTCTGGGAGCCCGAATAAATTTTAGTAGTCTGTTATAAACATTCTTTAAAACTACTGTGTAACTTTGGCCAAATACTTTACAGTAGAATAATCTGAGAAGTGGGAATTCATATTTAGCTGTGAGATAGAAGTATAAAAGTCTGAAGATGCACATTTTTACTTCAAAGACAAATGTTTCCGTTAGTACCTGTAACTCTCCTAGCTAAAGGAAGAACAATTTTACTTCTGAAATGAGACTGAGGCAGAATTCACTTCTCATACCGAAGTTCAAGTCAGTCTAGCACACACAAAATACATCAGAGTAAGAGCTTGTAGATTTTCAGTTTTAGATATATCTGGTTTTAAGTTTTATGAAAACAAAAGTAGGAAATCCCACAGTAAGGCTAACTTACCTTATTTTTTGGATTGGACGTGTTCATTACACTTCGAGTTTCCTTGCCTGTGTAAATGACAACACCAATTACAGTTCCTGAAAAACAAACAAACAAAAAGTAAAAGAGGTGGCAATCAGTTAAGAGAAAATTTGCCTGAATTAAAACTTGCAGTAATTTACAGACCCTCAAACAAATCAATTGTATGAAAAAGCCCAAACATTTATGCAACGTACACAGTATTGTGAATGCTGTTTTTCAGAATTCTCTATGAAGGATCATTATAACTTCTTTAATTAACATCCATGAAACTGACAACATGCTTTCCTTCTTCTTAATGGAAACAAAACTTTCAATGTAACTGGTTAAAAACTTATATTTGAACTTAAAATTGTCTCCAGCTGTTTTCAGAAGTTAACACAGCATAAAAACTGCCCTTCACAAGGAAAACAAAAATGAGTACAATGGTGCTGAACACAGCATACACAAATTGCCCGCTATCTCTGTCATCTATAATGATGTAAAATCTAGTTCACCCAATTGATTTCTTTGATAGAATCCCATAGAAAAATATTCTCCTGTTCATTAACTTATAAAAATGATTCCCCAGTTCCAATTATCTTTTAGTCAATTTGTGCTGGATGGTATAGGAAAACTGGCTTTGGCATCACTAAATAAATTTTTATATTAAATAAAAATTTAGGTTTTTATTAATACGCCACTATCACACTTTCTAGCAAAACCAAACCCCTTATTTCTATTACTTTTTCAAGTGACCTGAAACGTCCTTATGGCAGCACAACCAATAATGTGATATTTTTGTTGTCTTTATGCTATAAAGAACTAATTAACATAACTTGTCAGAAACACCCTGCTCAGAAAACTTTAAAAACTGTAGAAGTATTACACATTCGTCTGACATTAAGTGACTTAATTTGTCTTTGGCAATCAGGAAGACGTGCAAGATCTGCTATTACTACCCTTGCAGTGTAATATGTCGTAAAAAAATTGAAGGAATACATGATGAAAAAAGATGACAGCTAAATATGTTGGCATTAAAGAAAGGAAGTTTCATTTACTAGAAAATGAGAATGCAAGTGAAAACTTTGAATCCACATACAAAACATCAGTGATTACACATTACATCTTCTGGACAATTAAAAATCAGTTTTTCTATTATTTTCCTCTCCACATTAAAGCTTTTTCTATAGACTTCCCTTGACATAACATTTTCACCAAAGCTAGTTTGGCTCTGCTGACAGTTCCACATGCAAATCTGCCCCTTAGTATATAGGTAACATGCCCCCAGCACAACCCAAATTCCTCCTGGCTTTTGTAAGACAATAGTTATTGATCCATAATTTCTGAACTCTTTCTACTGGTCTCCAACCAATGCCCGTATCCCTTTGGAACACATTTTGGAGTGATCCTCTGAGCTGATCTCTGTTCAGTGGTCAGAACACACTGGACAATATCCCGAAGGGAATCCCCTCCTGCACACCCTAACAATCTCTGCCTTTGTAGCTCCTTTGTTCCGTAAAACTTGGGGAGGACTTCTCCATTCCAGCTGGCACCTTTCCACTAAGTTTCACCTGGCTAGGCTGCTGCAACTCAGGAAAACAAGCTGTCCTACTTGTCTCATATTTTGCTCTTTGAAAAGTTGGTTTCAAAGGTGAAAGTCAGATAAAATCCATTTTGACTACTGAATCTTGATCATAATTTTGTCTAAATCTGACTGAGCTACTGCTTTTATTTAGGCATTGATCTTTGATTTGAAACTTTTGGGGCTGTTAGTTACTAGCACAACATCACTGGTAAATCTAGGGTTCCTTAGACCTCAATTACATCAGTGTAGCCTAATTTTAGTGTTATGCCACAGTGGTTGAACCAGGGACAGTTCTGGGTTTTTTTACCCACTATTCTCTCTCTCACTATCCTCAGCAAATCTAAGCTTAATACCAGCTGTGAAGAAAGATGCATACTTGCACTAAACTCCACCCTGGCCCACAGTAGAAGGAACTGAATCCTATTGGGGGTTCCTGGAAGCATAGCTGTACTACAAGCCTGGGCTTATTAAAAGCAATGACTCAAGTATTTTTATGTAGGGGCATCTATGCAAACTGGCTCTCATGTAAACTGGGAAACCACTGATTGGGAAGGGCAGAGTGGTTAACGAAGGAGAGAGAAGTTACAGGAGATACCACTAGAATAAACATGTGGGCCTGGAAAAGAGATAAAAAGAGGACTAACAAGAGGATAAAAAGAGATATAAAGAGGACTTGTGCAGAATTAACACAGTCAGGCATACTCTGAATCCAGCGTGTGATCATATTAATTTTTGGTATCTCCCAAGCACTATGTGAACCATATAAATACAAGAGAGTGCTCAAATCAATTAAAATCGTGTGTAGGACTTGGCACAAAATAGTGCTTTTTACAGCTGTGCAGTTATACAAATTGTTCTGGTTTTACCTAAAGTGACTTTGCAAGACTGACACCTGCCAAAATGATCACAAAATTCCTTTAATACAAACTTCCTCCTAATAGATATCTCAGCAGGTCTCTCAGAGTACTGCATTATCTTGTTTAGAGTTTGAACCACACTGATCGTTACAGTAAATGGAGAGCAAAAAGTTAAAGTCCATACTGCAGTGGGCCTTTCGAGGCTTTTTAAAATTTAACCACTGACTTTCCTCTCTCTCTTTCTGAACAGAAATCTACCAAAGCTTTCAATAAACACAAACACCGCAGTCAGTGATGTCATGAACACAAGTGATCTGAAAGACAAGTCACTTAAAGATAACCTAAGAGGTTTTCAAAATACTTAGTGGTTTAAATTATTTGGTTATATTTAAAGTTGTTTCTTCAGTGATAGCAGTTTTTCAAGTTTTCACTAACCAAAGCTTCCTCTCCTTCAGGCACTATTATTAATTCCACAGCAATAATATAGATACTAAGAATGGCACATAAACTCTGTACCTTGCTGCTACCTTTCTGAAATTCACTGAGATGTTGCCTGTAAGTGGAAAAAGTCAGAATATTTTTTCCTATCTCACTTATTAAAGAATAACAAAAGGATGGCTGCATGCTTTGGACTTGAGAGAGGGGCTTTTGATTTCTACCCCTGCCAGAGGCTTCCAGTGTGATCCTGGCAAATTAGTCTTTGTACTTTCTGTGGTTAGGATAAACATCATACACACAGTCACCAGGTCTCTGTCAGGGCTTTACAGCAAGGGGCAGAAAGCACTTCAGATTTGGTAGCAGTAGGAATCTCCATTTAGCTATCTAAGCTATCGATTCTGAGACTAGAACATCTGGGTAGATAATACATATTAGGTGTGACAAAAATGTTTGGCTTTTTTTTTTTTTTTTTTCTCCATTTAGCTTACTGTTATTCTAAGGGGTAAGGAGACATACTAAAACCAAAGAAAGTAAACACCTTCCAAATGTACAAATTTGAGGAATCTCACTCTCCTGAACTTTACCTGTTGATATAAAAAGGCTGTGGAATAGTATATTCTTGAGTTGTTTGACACATGATTTTGCTGAACAAATGTTTTGGTTCCCAAAATTCAAAAAGAAAATAAAAATAGTCTTAAATTATAGCAAATATTTTTCTTATCACTTGTACTGCTCTAGAATAGGCTTTTTTTTTTTTTCCTGTAGAATCCATTATTGTAGTATCCTCCTATTTTCATGACCTTTGGTAATCTGCATTCAACACGTAGTTGATAAGATTCCTTGAAACCTTTATACGCTTACATTTACTGTTACTGATCTGCAAGATGATTGATTTGTGGTCTCTCTCCTCTAGAACTGTCAGGACATCAGCAACCAGAGCTCAAGTTTTCTGAGGTATTCCCCACATAATTCCCCAAACACTTTTCCTAGCCTGACCTTGACCCTCTGTATCACTTTGACAAATAGCAACGGCATGCGTCTTGGAGATAGTGGGCTCTCCTAGCTGATGCAATGTGTTTTATGGAATACATCAAAGGGAGTATCAGGAAATTCAGCACATATTTAATCACTGGAGGGAGGAAAACGCGAAGGAGAACCCCCTCGCCCAGCAATTGCCCTGTATGTCCTTTGCAAAACCTTTTTGAAAATTAATTAAGGCTTTGTATCTGCAACTCAGCTACATATTCCCTTCCTGGGCATCAGTGATGTAGCTCCCTGTCTCCACCCCTGAGACTGATAGCATCAGTCAGTAATAGGTCAAAAGAATAGCGCAGGTTGACCCAGAATGCTTTGTAACAACCTCCAAGGGCTTGGCAAGGGCATAGCATAACTCCAAGAGCAATGCTTGGCTTTGTAACAGATGATGTCCAGGCTGCTTGAAGAGCACGGGAGGAAGCAGCCTTCCAATCTAGGATGCCTTAAAGACTGCCATACTGAAGAGTCTTAAGGTAAATGAAGAAATGTTGCTGGGCAGAACTCTACCCCCTACCATCTGTGTACAGGCTACACACCCACATTCTTGAATCAAAGTGGCAAAGTAATGGAAGATTAAGCTTGCACATAGATACCGAATACTTTTGAGTGAAAAATACCTGCATGTAACAAAACTGTGAGCCTGGACAGTAAGGAGACTGCAGTAAGATGCAAGTGTGGAAACACAACCACAACCCTCCAGCAGGCCCCTCACTGATCTAAGAAGCCTTCATAGTAGGGAGTAACTTTACAAGTTAGATGGAGACTTTTTTACTTTCTTTCCCTCCCTCCATACCCCTCCTCCTCTTGGCTCATGTTTCCAATTGTTCCAATTCCCTATCTTAAATCCTAGCTCCTTTTCAGAAACCATGCTCTCCTGATTCCTTATTCTCAGTCTTTTTGTGCAGAATAACCACAGCCCTTTCTTCTATAGTCCTTTTGACTTTTCTTACATACAGCAAAAATGGAAGAAAATAATTTTCTGCTCTTAAAGAAGAGTTACAATGGCTTAAAGCCTGAATACAGCATCTAGGCGTGAACTCCTTATAATATCTGAAACACATATGAAACATTACTAATATTTAGAACCCATTATTTTAAAGTTACATAACTGTATAACTGATCTATACTTTCTGATTAAGATTTTGTCTGATAAAAGATTTTAACCAACTTTACCTGCAGCATGCAGTATACATAAAAGAAGACTCCTAACAAATGCAAAACCACCCTTGCTTTTCAGCAAGACCCTATCCACAGTGAGCTGAACAGAGCACTTTACAACCTGAAGTTTTAATTAAAACAAAAAGGTCAGTGACTTTAGTGGAGTACAAGGGACAGCACTACTGAAACAGCAAAATTTAAGTAAAAAAAACCCCTATTCAGGAGGATTAAAAAAGGTATGAAAATATCATGAGTAGCATGATGAAACCGATGGGAAGGCAGACAACAGAGGAGCAAGAGATTAATAGACTGCAAGACAAAAATTTTCAAAAGCCATTAATATTTCACACAGCAAAAATAAAGATACACTTCCACAGAAGTTTTTAGATACATTACCAGCTTTGCTGTTGCAACACTTACCTGAAGCAACAACAGTGCTTGCCCATAAAGTATTTTCAATGCTTAGGCTTTCATGAACTGCTGGATCACTGTCTTCCTGTGAAAAATATGAACAGCTAATAATTACATCAACATCACAAATAGAGATAGTTAAGAACAATGCCAAACCACCTGAATAATAATTACTTGCACAGGATGTCTGCATCATCATATCAATCACTGTATAACAGTATTCATTGCACATAGTTTCTTTGTCTGTATACACACAAAAAAATAACTTTCCAAGAAGTGAAATACTGATTGAAGTTCATATTACTTAAACCCAATTATATTCAAAGAACTAAAGTCAATAGTGTTTTAAAAGGAACATATTCTTTTCTTTAGATACATCAAACTGCAGAACAGTTTGCTATACCAAGCAGTTAAAGTGAGTTATGAACACTAACCACCAAAAATGAATACTCTGTTCTCTCTGACAATTTAAAGCATCTGTAATTCATACAGTAAGTTATGGTCATTATCACTTTGCAACCCAAGTGACATCATATCAACTTCAGGGAAGAATATTTAGACTTTCAAAAAGAAACGCACACTTGTGTTGTCTTACCACATACTTACAAAATACATATCCAATGGAAAAATACTTCCAATAGGAAATTACTTCCATGATTATTTTAAACTTTCCTTTTTTTCTCCCTTCTCTCCTCCCAAGCAATAATGGTCCACAGATTGTAAACAGACTTAATCTCTCATAATCAATTTGGAGCATGTACAGATTTGTTACTCATTAGCAGCTGTGAAATGTGCTGTTTACAACTAAAGGAAACTTTAGGACATAGGATAATCAAGCATATTTGATCAAATTACAGATGGTGCTAAACATTTTGCAGGAAAAGGGGGACCACTGATTTACGAAAGTACACAATAAATTATACATAACATCAATAATCAAAACCTACATCCATTTTTCATCTTTATTTTGAAACAACCACCAAGTACAGGACGAGCTGCTTAGAAATCTCTTTTCCTAAAAAAGAAAAATCTCAGACTGAACAGATACATTTTTGTGTGTATTTCAAAAGACCCCCAGCAGGCATATAATAGGATGATGCATGCTAACAGAGAGCTGACCGCAAAGATCCTGTATTTCAGTCAAACAGTGCAACTTCATGGAAATGAATGGGTCAGTCTTTTACAATCATGAACATACAGTGATAGGACACAAATGCAAATACCATACCTGCGATGAATTTAGTATCAATAAATGAAAAAGTTTTTGTATTTTGCCCTCAGAAGTTCCATACAGAATACCTGTTGTCCACAGCAGGACTCCAAATAGCTCCCCCCAAACACTGAAAAAGATAATTTCCCACCTACCACTTACTAAAACTGCAATCATACTGAAGTAATCATTTTTGCATTATGTTGAATTCCAGCACGAAGGCAGAATTTGAATTTTGACAGGAGCATTGTGTTTTAATTAGCCATTAGCACAGAATTAATGTACAGAATTAGAGATACAGAAAAGCTGTAGAATTCAAAGACATGTTCGCTGCTATAGCTTTGCACACCTTTGTAATTGTAACTTTAGATAAGACTAAAGTAAGACTTCAGAACAAAACAGCTATAGAAAAAACACCTATGATTTAATAGTGGGGTAATATTGTAGGTTAATATATCCTACAAAAAAGCAGACAGATGAAGTTCCATAGAGTGGAATGTAAAGCAATGCACACAAAGGAAGAAAACATCCCAACTTCACAAAGCGATGATGTCTGAGCTGATCAAAACTACTCAGAACTTGTAACTACTCAGAAATTGTCATGACTACTTGGAAAACAAATTTTAGGATTATTACAAATCTACCAAAACACTATCTTAATAGTCAAGAACAAGCTAAATTCTTAGAATTACTAGGAGAGAAAAAAAAAGAACAACAACAAATCATGCTACTACAAAGAAATCCATGGTTTGCTCAAGTCTTAAGTAGTAGTTCTAAATCCCTCCTCCCCTCCCCTTATTCCAAACAGAAAATAAAAAGAAATGGAAAATGTTCAAGAAGGGCAACAAGGGTGGTCAATGTAGCTTCCATACTAGATATGACTAAATAAACTTGAACTCTAATGAGGAACATGACAGACATCCATGAAATGGGCACCTAGAAAGGGAGGACAGGTTCTGCTGTCTCTTACCAAAGAAGAAAGAAGTCATAAATAAAGCCAGCAAAACTAAAACAACAGGCAATTGCTGTTCATATATTCATAAAAATATACAATTAACCTGTACAACTCCTTCCTAGCTGAACGTTAAAAGGTTACATATGTTCAAGGGGGGACTAGGGAGGTTTAAAGAAGGAAAATTCATTGCAGGTTACAGAAACCAGCTCTGACTCAGGAAGTCTCACATCACGAGTTGTTAAGAGACAGAATAATCTTCCGAAGAGGCACTACCATCTTACTCTAGTCTTATTCTCTTTCCCAGCAGTCTGCTTCTGGCTATTGTCAGGAATAGGATTCTAAGCTAGGAAAATCTTTTTTTCTGCCTTAGTTTATTCTTCAGTTAGCAGATTTTAAGACAGGGAGTTATGAAACTCTTCCATACTACAAGAAATTGAAAGCCCTGCAGTGATTATGGAGAGCTGACAACACACCCAGGAAAAGTCACTTGTCCAATGTCTACCTGCTGCAAGACTTAAGTGAAATGCCTCCTTTTAGGTCATTCAAAATAGGAAAACATCTAATGAGCTATATCTCTTTCCAGTCATGCCATGCTCATCAACAGAATGGTTTGGCCGATCAGTTAGCTTCTGCTTATTTTATTATGATCCTTTGATGTCTTTATGCCCTCATCTAACATTTTCACCTTTCTACAGTTCATTCAGTTTACCAAATACCACACCTTCTATAGCCAAACAGATGATGCCTTAAAGTTATTTTTCATTTGTCGTAAGTTACTCAAATGAAAAATAAAAAGTCTATTTACGGGTTACGAGTTTAGCTGTTTCACATTATTTTTATTTGCACTTTTGGAGAGATGGTAGAGATTGGTGAAGTAGGGAAGGGACAAGACTCCAATTCCTGAACAAGACTGGGTCTGTCAAAAGGAGAAATGGTTCTGCAAATTTTCTGATGCTACTACAGCTAACAGAACAATATATGTTTTGGGGTAAATGAAATCCATCACTCACTCCAGTAGCAGATATTTGACATACAAAGGCTTCTTTGTCCAGCTGACGAAGTTTCCACTTAAGGTCTGCTGGGCTGAATTTCATTTGGAAGGTGTATGTTTATTGGTCTTTAAATTCTGAATTAAGTTCATTACCAGAATAGCACAGTTCAGTATTGCATTCAAGCTTCATATTCAGGCTCAGTTTTTGAAGTCACGTGCAGTATTGATCATAGCGGTTTAATTTCTCTACAGTTCCTATTCTAGGAAATTAGTCTGTAGCTCTTGCATGTGCAGAGAAAAAGGAACAGATGAGCAGTGAAATAAAAATTGAATATATCCTACTCTCAGTCCTGAATTCATAATAGACCTGACCAAGGATCATGACAAATTTCAAGTAGCCATTTAAAAGGTTTCAAAGCTACAATTTATTAGAAATTTTTTCAGATAATGACAGAGCCCTTTGAGACTAAATACCTAATCCTTGAATGAACCAGTATACCACTTCCCATTTGACCTTCTCTAGCCCTATTACTACCCGACAGGATGCAGCACAACAACCCCCACCAACTTTTGTAGAAAAGTAGAAGAATATGCATTAGTTTAGTTGCATCACTGAAAGAGATTCCTTCCCCACCCCAATCCTACAGTTCATTATCCTTGCTATGTTCCTTTTACTGGTATATGTATTTTAGACAGGGTCAGATTAGGTTCTGCACACATTAGCTCCCTAGTCTGGATGTCTGTCTGGCTGTTAGTGCCTGCCCAAGGAAGGTGAGTAAAAAGGACCTGCAAAACATAATAACATTCCCTTCAGTGGCAACATAAAATTAAGTCAGATTGAAGTGAACACAACCATTGCTTCAAGAGGAATTCTCCAACAGCAAATATGAAGTAAAAAAAATTACCCAACATTCTCTCTACTAAAATACAAGACTTATCCAAGAACACATCTGTATAATTAGCCCCAGGCTAGAGATCCTACTCATAAATGCATACACAATTTTCAGTGCTCACATCTCAATATGTGTTTTTTCCAAAGTACCAACAGCTACATGCAACAGGTTTTGCATCAAGGTAGGTTTTTTTATACATCTGACAAGGTGCTATATTGGAAAACATGATGCCAAGTAGTTCTGTACCATAGGAAAAAAAAAAAAGTTTATTACAGCAGATGAACTAAACTCAAAGGAAACAGTTCTCTGAGATTTCTACTGGAATAAGTAAAATAAGATTTAGGTATATTCCCAAAGTAAATGAAGAGACTGAGGTGACACCAAAGAGCTGCAATATAGGAGAAATTAAAGGAAAAGGTTCTTAAGGGAATGGTGGAAGAAGGACCCAAATTTAAACAAAACCCAGCCAAGATCAAAAGCAGAAGAAAGCATTTTCATGATTCTGCACAGAAGCTGTAAGCAAAGGCTAAATAATACTGGTCATGCCAGTACACACTGATGTAACGCTCTAGAGTACTCTTTGGGCGCCAGCTGGTAAAAGTTGGGTTAAGAACTATGGCTACTTTTTATTCTCTTTCTACAGACATGTGTTTTTCTCGTGTTTTTTCAGAACTGATGAAACAGCTTCCTAATTTATCAATCCTACATAAGAGCATCAGACAGAAGAGAAACTCTAATAGTTATGTCCATGTAAATCCCTGTTCTGTGTGTCACTATTTCAAAACAAGCTCAGCCAAGACATGGCTGATGCCCTGAGAAGAAATAAAACAATCTCACACATTTTCACAGAACACTTTAGCTCATTGTATTGGGTTTGTGTGGCAAGGTTTTGGTAGCAGGGGGGGGGGTTACAGGGGTGGTTTCTGTAAGAAGCTGCTGGAAGCTTCCCCTGTGTTTGAGAGAGCCCATACCAGCCGGCTCTGAGATGGACCCGCCGCCGGCCAAGGCCGAGCCCATCAGTGATAGTGGTAACGCCTCTGTGATAACATTTTTAAGAAGGAAAAAAGTTGGGACAGATGGAAAATGGCAGCCGGAGAGAGGAGTGAGAACATGTAAGAGAAACAACCCTGCGGACACCAAGGTCAGTGCAGAAGGAGGGGGAGAAGATGCTCCAGGCGCCGGAGCAGAGATTCCCCTGCAGCCCATGGGGAAGACCACGGTGAGGCAGGCTGTCCCCCTGCAGCCCAGGGAGGTCCACGGTGGAGCAGATCTCCACCTGCAGCCCGGGGAGGACCCCACGCTGGAGCAGGTGGGTTCCCGAAGGAGGCTGTGACCCCGTGGGAACCCCGCGCTGGAGCAGGCTCCTGGCAGGATCTGCAGATCTGTGGAGAGAGGAGCCCACGGAGCAGGTTTTCTGGCAGGACTTGTGACCCCGTGGGGGACCCACGCTGGAGCAGTCTGTGCCTGAAGGACTGCACACCGTGGAAAGGACCCACGCTGGAGCAGTTGGTGAAGAACTGCAGCCCGTGGGAAGGACCCACGCTGGAGAAGTTCGTGGAGGACTGTCTCCCGTGGGTGGGACCCCACGCTGGAGCAGGGGAAGAGTGTGATGAGTCTTCCCCCTGAGGAGGATGAAGCGGCAGAAAATAACGTGTGATGAACTGACCGTAAACCCCATCCCCGTCCACCTGTGCCGCTGGGGGGTTGGTAGAGAATCCGGGAGTGAAGTTGTGCCCGGGAAGTAGGGAGGGGTGGAGGCAAGGTGCTTTGAGATTTGGTTTTATTTCTCATTACCCTACTCTGGTTGATTTGTAATAAATTGAGTCAATTTTCCCCAAGCTGAGTCTGTTTTGCCCGTGACGGTAATTGGTGAGTGATCTCTCCTGTCCTTATCTCGACCCACAAACTCTTTATTATATTTTCTCTCCCCTGTCCAGCTGAGGAGGGGGAGTGATAGAACGGCTTTGGGGGGCACCTGGCATCCAGCCAGGGTCAACCCACCACACTCATATATTGTTTCTTGGTAGGATGTCCAGAAGAAGGGAGAGGAAGAGAGGAATTAACTTATGCCATTATTTAAGGGCCAGACGTGATCCTTCGCGCATGCCCATGCAAGGACACACACTGCATATAACGCACCAAAATCCATGGAGGACAACGGAGAGTGACTTCATGTGAAGCTGGCAGACATCAATAGAGTACAGCAGAGCTTTAACTCCTCCTGACGTGGTTATGGAGGTGTACTGCAAAAGGTATCTTCTGTCAGCTATCAGGTTTGCTGTGGATATATTTCTCACATAGAAGTACTTAAGAGAAGTTGTTCCCTCATAAAAACTCCAGAGCTGTGCACCTGAGTTTCTGTTTTGTTTTATGGTCATGCACTTTTTGAAATTATCTAAGTTTGTCTTCTACATTGTTAGTACTCTGTCTTCATAATGGGGGGAAAAAAAAGAAAAGAAAAATCAATGTGCTATTACCCTGTCAACCTACCCTTGCAGGAATTCTTTGAACATCAATGCTTAAGTAGGAAAAATGTATGCATTAGCATCACTAAGCACACTATTTTTTTTTTTACTTTAACGTAAAATAGAAATTAGATGCAAAAACTGATTTAGTGTAAGAAGCAATGGCTCACAGCAGAAGTAGAAAGATAAATCAGTAAACAAGTGTCCTAAAACAACATTTCACCACACATAAGGTACATCATTAACAAAAAAGAAAAAAAATATTCTAAAAATATCTACAGTGTGATCCACTGTGAACCAAATCTGAGGGCACTGCCCTCAGACGCATGCACACACAAGTTCAGTTTAAACTGCCCGTCCTACTGAAGCAGTCAAAACAACACATATATAAACCCGAAAGCATAAAATGCAGCAGGGTTATTTAGACATATCAGGGATGCTTGAATCATACAGCTCTTATTACATGTACAAACAGAACCCACAACAGGGAGCAACTGTTTAGTGATGATTTCCCAATGTCTCAATTACACATACCAGAGTTGTTAAAAAGGCTCCGAGGAGTTCAATTTATATTTAGAAAAGCATACACTTAGCCTTTGGGACAGGAATAACATGAATTTTACAGCTGTGAATAGAAGTTTCATTTGGACAATTGGTCAATACAAGGTTTAAGTAAACATTGTTGCTTACAGATTTAGAAGGTGTGGGCAAATGACATTTACTTTGTAGGCAGCATGAACTATATAACTAGTATAAATTGGTCTTCCAGAGCCAACAACCCCAATATCTCATTCATCAGTGTACTTAGAATTGTGAACTGGAATTCCAATTACTGAACAAAATCTATTACCAATTTTAGTCACTTGGGTAAAAAATCCTTCTCTCTACCTCCACAGTAGTTAATTCTCTCAAATTATTTTAGAGCCAAACTATCAAGAGGAATGAGTCTACTAACACTGTTTGGCTAAAATAAACAAAACAATCACTGTATATGCGAACATAATGCTACAAATCTGTAAAGCGACTGAAAAAAAACCCCAAAACATTTTTACTACCTATTAGGACACCCTATTTTAAAGGGTTAACTTTAGCAGGCCACCTTTTGAAAATAACAGGAAAAAAGTCACAGAAATTACTGTATTGTTATTATCATATTTGGTTTTGAATATAATTACAGCTGGAAAAAAAGATTTAATAAAGCCCCCATAAGTAGCTTTTAGTTTTATTTTCCTTTTTGAGATAACTGAACTTTGGAAGTACTAGCTTTCCCTTGAACAGAAATGTTGTTAAACAAGGCACATTTTTATTGCACATAAACTAGCTGTTGCATTGTCTCAGGCTACTCAGTATATTCAACTTGCCACTTTTTTGACATATATGAACAATACATTAGATGCCTGTAGACAAACAATATATACACTACTATACAAATGGTTTCACATAAAAAAATTATAGTGATGTCAACAAATATCCAATTCTCGGATTCTGGTTTTTTTCAGGTATTCTTTCTGTATTAGCTTTCTGCAATACATATTTACCAGGATATCTTTTATATGAAGTATTGCCACAGCGGGAACATGGAAAAAAAAAAAATACTGCTGTAAAGCTAAGGAAAGATATGATGCAACTTTGACACTAAGTATAGGTTTCACTTACACTGAGAAATGGAAAAGAGAAGCAGAACTATGTTTACATACGCTACTTACCCGTGTGAAGGTACCCTCAAAACTGTGAATATCCAGCTGTGGCTTCTGAGCATAAACATAAGCATTGATTGAAAAGAGATCCTGTAAAACAGATTAAGGTACTTACTATTATTTACACTTAAATTTAATCACATATTTTGAAGAATCTTTTAGTGGTAAAGATTCCACTTTATGACCCCCACTACCCCACCCCAAGTTAAGTTCATGAAATTTTTACCCAACTAAGAAACATACTGTTTTTTCAGTACATCTTACTATAAAGGAACCAGATCCAAGACGATACTCTAAAAGCGTTGATAGTTCAAACACTAAACTGTTTTACATTTATAACATGAGTTAGAAATTTTAACTAATTTATTTCCTCTTGACAGCCCCAATTTAATTTATAATAGCATAATCTTAAAATATTTTCCATATATTTGTTCTTCTAAAAATAAAGGGGGGGGTAATGAAACTGAAAACAAAATACTTTTCCAGCAAGGACAAAGCCAACTGAATACAAGAGGAAACAATGAAATTGATTCAAGTTCTCTTTAAATACTCAAGCACATCTGCAGTCAACCCATGAGAAAAAACCCATCAGCTTCAAGAAAGCCTGGATACATCAAGAGGATTACTCAAATGCTTAAAGTCAGGGATACGCTGAAATAGTCTGATAAAATTGGGTCTGATATACATGGTACTACTACTCATGACGGCAAAGAACCCATGAACATTCCTACCCTAAAACTAAGAAGAATAGGAGACTCTTAGATACTACAGTAGCAGGCTCTATAAATAAATGGCAGTATGGGATATACTAGGGGAAGAAAAAAATTAAAAATCTGATGATTGTTAGATCTTAAGAGCTGTCCCTAGAGGCCCAGGGAGGATCACTTTAAAATTCTGAAACAATTATTTCGTGAGGTAATTGTTCTGAAACATCCACCTCCCATAGAATACCGCAGACTAATTGTTAAAAACTGGATACAAAGGACTTTCTTTTCATCACAAAAGCAAACCTTTTGGTGCTTTTACGTGGTCAGGACCAACAGCAGCTAAGAGACTTCAACACAAGTAGACCACTCATGCATGGATCCCCAATCCAATTTCTACTCTGGAGAGGAGCAGCTCCTTGACACTAAATCTCAGTTGATCTAAGAATCATAACCTCTGATGAAATGCAAGAGTGTCTACCTTCTCACCATATGTAGCACCTAACTATTTGGGTTATCTCCATCCTTTATTACTGGATGAACCTTGCAAAAGGCTCATCAGACACCATCTCTGGGGAGCGGATTACATGGCTACAATACCCTGTTCATGCTATCTTCAAAAGCGGAATTAATTTTACAGCCTCTTTCATGGATGTATAACCACACCTTGGCTCAAATATAGCTATTTTTAAAAGCATGCCATTATTTTTCGTTTATAATTTTGAATTTAAGAAAGAGTAACTACATTTGAATATTACATAATTTGAACGTTACAAAAATTAACTAAAGGTGCAATTGTCCACCTGTGTTAATGTCTTAAAAATCTGACACACGTGTATCCTTTTGTTTCTCTGATAAAATGGTTACAGATTTTTGAATATTTTTTTTTCACTTTTCCAGATCAAAATGAATGGGTTTTTTAAAATCTGTTGTACATTTATCAAACATGTTTGACTTTCATTTAAAAATGTGTAGCTGTATAAATAATGAATTTGTATTTATATTCTGCAGAGAAGAAATCTCTCAATTCATGCCTTGCAAAAGGTATGACACTTTGTATTTCATATGCTTTTAAAAGATGAATCAAATCTGAACATTAACTCTCACAAATTATCTTTATCTTAAACCGTTAGCCATTTATTGTAGTCTTTCACACGAAGTTCATTCATTGCATCCTTGTTCTTCCAACGTACTTTCATCAGGTTCACGAGAAATAATTCATATGAAACTAATACACATGTGGTGTCCTATATCTTCATCATTCACTTCTTTCCAATCTGTTATCACTTACAATTTAGCTAATCCAGGCTATTATGTGCTTTATTATGCAAAGAAAAATAAAGAGTCTCTCAGTAGTGGATAGCACAGCAGAAAACTAATACCACACACATACTCATATACACAATAAAAACTGCTAGTGAAATGTGTCAAGCAAGAACTTCTCTCTTTTCAAAGAATGCCTTAGTGGGAAAAAGGAAGCAGAAATATCCACCTTTTTAAGTATATTAGCATTTGTACAGTAATATATTTTCCTGGTTTCTAATCTTTCTATTTTCTTCTACTGCGATGCTCTTTTTTGCATTTTTAAATGTAAAAATTTCTACCACACTCCTTTGGTGTCTCTTCTTTTTGTCTTTTAGTTCTCTTTTTGTATTTCTGATTTAACACCCAAACTTTCATGTTTTCCTTTTTTTCTTTTTTGAATTTTAACTCTGGAACAAACTCACTTATCTTTCTGAAAAACTGACATCTGCACATTCCCTACACATTTGTGGCATTATTCTGGAATGCTACAAATAGAACTGGCAGAGTATTCCAAAAGTGCATGTTTTTTCCCAAAACTAAAAAAAACATAAGGAAAACCTATGCTCTGAGAGAAATCCAGGGTGGTAGTTGATTGGCATTTCATTCATGACTAGTAGAAAGAAAAGACATACAAGCATATTACACGTGCTCAGTAGCTTTCTGAAGTATTTTTTCATTATTAGGGTGATCATTATTAATTTATTCATTAAAGGGATAAGGACATTTTTTCTGTAACCCAATGCTCTGTACTCCAAATGGACATTATTCTCAGGCCAATAAAATACAGCAGCTGAAGTTTTATAACACAAAAGAAAGAGAAATCCAAAGAATGATACAGTTATAGAAGACAGATTACACATGAACTGCATTCAACAATAAAGGTTACTATAAGAGTACAAAGTTGTTCCTTCACCTAGTGCTGCTTTCCCAGTAGTAGAAGCTGTGCATTTCTCATCTCAGTATCTTGAAAGAAGTCACAATGGTGAATTTAGAAGATGACATCAATATTTGTACATAACACTACATGTAAACGTAACTTCTGCTCACTGAGCAGGAAGAATTTACCTGGTTAGGTTATGTCACTGATTCCCCCTATATAAAACCAGGGAGAAGGGAAATTACCTTAAACAAAGGATTTCATTGTATATAAAAAAAAAAAAAAAAGAGACAACTACTTTTTATTAATGATTTAACTAATGAAGGACTTGATCTTTGTGAAATTCAGCTTCAGTAAAGAATTATTTTCATACTATAAGCATTGAACTGCTGGCTCACTGAAGCCACATAGTTCTACTGATATGTTCAATGGAAACAGTATTCTACATCTAAAATTATGTTGGTTTTAGGAAACAGTAAGGGCAAATGAACTCAGTTATATTCTTACTCAAGGAAAAAAAAAAAACCAAACCTTGGGTAGGGTGACTGTAACAGTTCCAGATTAAAGAAACTACATGAAAGACTTGAATCTCAAGCAATAAAAATTAAATTATTTTTATACAACAGTAGATGAGATTTTTTTTTTAAAAACTTGACATGCATTTAATTATCTCATACTTGAAAATAATAATTCAGAAGAACGCATTTCATCCTTCTACACCAAAAGTCAGGAAATGACTTGATGATGGTACCATAATGAAAATGTTCTCTTTTGCATTTCACAATTTAAAATTCAAGTTATCAATAACATAGAAAAATCTCCTCTATTAGGTCAAGGGCAACATTTGTTCACCTTACTTAAAGATCATTAAAATACATTCTTAATCATAACATGTAGTTCATTACAAATAAAATTGCCTTTGGTTCAATAAAACTAATTAAATGTAAATGGTATTGTTTACTGCTGTATGGATCTTCTGATATAAATCAGCAAGTCACCATTTATTGAAAATTACAGTGACCTCATTGCTGTTAATAAATTTAGTTGATCACACAAGCTAGAGAAGAATGCCTCCGAACAGGCGTATCACCAGAACGGCCCCACCTATAACTATGAAACTGCAAGAAACCGTATCTAGGTGTTACAATATTTGCTGCTCTGCCATCATTAAATGACTTGTTGAAATTTTAATTCTCTGATCACATTAAGTGCTTTAGAAAGACAACAAAATCTGTACTGATCATCTTGGTGGTGTCATCTGTTCTTAAAGAAAAGCTCTGAAGGTCTGCAGGTTTGTTTATTCTGGGTGTCACAGTGGGTAGGGTTACAGTGCTGCTCTGTTGACACGACTGAAAGCTCATGCCAACACGAGATCCTCACCGCCTTTACATCAGGTAGCTAAAGAAATCAAACCCAGTGACAATTATGGGGAATATATTCTGTCGAACACACGAACAAATTGTTTATAGTCTATTTTATGCTCAACTTGGACACACTCTCAAATTATTAAAAATATATTTTAATACGTAAATATGAACTGTAAGCCTCGGCTTTGAAAACACACTGCACGCACGCGGAGAAGACACTGGAACAGGTGTTGCTTTACGTGTGGAGAGTCCCTGGAAGCCAGAAAAGCACTACTGCCATCAACAACCACTACTTCTGACTGAAAGTTAGCTGAAGCTATTTGATCCATTACAGCGAAACCCCAGAACGTCAGCCCAGAGAGACCGAGGGCGAAGCGCCGGACCCCAGCGATGGCGTCCCACACGACCCCTCTCTGAACAGGTTCTCTGTGCGAACGGACCCCCCTGCAGCCAACTGCTGGTTTATCATGAACACGTATAAAGTTCACCTCGGAAACCCAACCCGTTTTTGTAGCCACGCATACAAATACGAGCCTTCGATCCAGTTCAAAGGCAGTACTGAATTGAAACAAAAGCTTCCCGTCTTCGAAACGGACAAGCCTAATGGAACTTTTGAGTTCTCCACAGAATTCTCTGTGGACACAGAAGACACCGTGCTCTGCCCCTTTTCTTTACCACGCCTTTCAACTAATCCAAAATTCCCAAATTGGGAATTATCACAGCCCCTCAGCCGGACAGGACTCACCCTCAACTAGTGGCGAGGGCGGGGCAGGGCGGGCCTCACCAGCCACCTTTCCCCCACTCTGCCAGTGGCTGCCCAGCAGGTGACAACCAGGAAGTACGGCCAGGGTGGGGCAGGGCGGGGCACTCCCCTGGCCAGAGCCATACCCCAGCGCCGCGTGTGCCGCGACACGGGCACGTTGGAAGAGTCTTAGTCATATACGCTACCTAGGGAAGTGGCAGCGTTGTTGGGTAGTATTACAGAGAACGGACGGAAACCGGCATTTATCGGGTACAAAAGGCCCGGTAGTTGGGAAGGTTCATTTCCCCAAATTCCTTAAAGCAAAATCGTTTTCATTAACGGGTTGATTTAAGAAAGCTAAAGCAAAACATTTAGATAGGTGTTCCCTGAAGTGCCTTAATTTCACCGCGTCAGTTATTTGGGGGGCAAATAACGACGCGCTGCCTGCCTCGCGCGGCACAGCGCCAAGAGAATGGAAGGCGGATCGCCCCCCAGCAGCCTCTTTTAGCAGAAGGAAGGATCGCTGCCCGATTCTCCTAACATTTGGTAGAGGAAAGGAAACCACAGTTGATCCCAGACTGCAGCACAAAGCTCGGTCCTTTGCCAGACTGCTTCAAACCCCAGCAAGTTTCTGCAGAAGTAATTTTAAGCCTATCAAAAAGCATATACCCCTATTACACAGTGTACAGGTTAGCAAGATAATCGCTGTAAAATAGTGGTTTTTCAAGTCAGGAACAGAAACAAAGCACAGGGATATTTCACACAGCAACAGACATTTTCAAGTTAATATCTGGAAAGCAACTTGCCCGATTTTTCAGTTTTATTAAAAAAAAAATTTCAGCAACAGATGATACTGTAGAAGTCTAGGGTGAGAAAAAGTCTACTTGAAATGGGTTTCTCAAATAACCCTTACTTTTAACCAAGTTGCTTCAAATTTTTTCCACTGCACATACAGGAGAGCTTGAATACTGTTTGCTGAGAAAACCTCAACTACATATTTTAAACATCCCATTTCAGGTAAGTTGGGTATAAAGTTTGAAAGGGTGCCAAATACTATCCCTACATGTTTAAAGCGTGTATCCTATTTTTGCTTTTTTTTCCAAAACCACTGTTTTTACTGTAACTTTAAAGAAATAATTCTGCCCACTGCATTTTAATTTAGCTTTACAGAAAATGAGTAAGCAGAGGGCCTATATACAGACACAGATTATGACTCTATTAGGAACTACAAAAATTCTTCTGAAGTTGTCCATCCACAGAGTTTCTTTAGATGGCTGATACTCTTGCATATTATTGCCATCCCAGTAGAGGTAAAAGTGTCTTTGCAGAAATTAAAGAAATACCAATGTGCTTTCCACAGGAATGGAAACAGCCTTCTGGGATGTGTGCTGAGCATTATCTTCTGTGAAGGATGTGGGGATCCCCTAAAAAGCATTTACATTTGGGTGCATTAGGCTACCATTTCCCCAGAATAATTCACAGCCAGATGGGTCTTAAGGGTGAAGCAGATATATGACATGACCACTGCAAACAGTCTAAGACCAGCTGGGAAGCAGCCATTTAATATGATCTCATTAAAGAACCACCAAGTGACAATGGTTTCACCAAACCACACAGTATGGAAATTGGGAGATAGTTTAATTTAGCCAGCAGGAAGTATTATACCCAGTGTCAGTTACTTCGGGATGGCATGTCAGCTTAATGCAGACAAAGTCTTGGCTAGCACGGTTAACTGCGTGATGCGAGAAAGGGCAGAGGCACGTCAACTGCTTGGTGGCTTCCATCTGCTGCTGGTAGCCAGGGAAGGTTTGTTAAGTGTACATAGCTCCTCTGCACCTGAAGATGCAACTCAGGTTGTCACCTACAGCTCAAGAAGAGGGAGAATATAAAAATCTTGCAAGAAGCACAGATCAGTTGGAGGTAGGTTAATAGCAGTAAGTGGAAACAACTAAGGAAGAAATGGTTACTATACTGTACAGTTGACTCCTGTATTCTGTTTCCAAGATGCATGAATAATTTCTTGGTGATACCTTGCTTTTCCCTCCCCTACATGACCAAAACAACCGCCACCTGAAGCAAACCTTCATTTCTGCAGAAGCTGAGGCTGCATGTCCTACCATTCAGATGCCGACTCCCCAACTTCAACCATTTCTGATTTATTTTCCACTGTAAACAACTACAATGCAAATATTTACTTCTTTCAAATCAAATGCACAGGTTTAACAATAATTTTATACTAGATGCTTAATTTGTCAAGTCTATTGATAACTGCTTGTTTTTTTTTTTTTTTAAACAAAGAACATAATATAAAAGTTACAGTACAGTAATTCCCTGCTTTACGAGGTCACTTTCTTCCTAGCAAGGAGGGAAAACTTCAAACATGGATTTATGTTTTTTAAAAAAAAAAAAAAAAAGTAAAACTTTTTTCTTTTCTTTGCCAAAGGCGAATATAGAGAAACCTTTGCATTGTAATTTAGTCCAGATTTCAACAGCCTTAGAGCACCGAAGCTCAGAACACCAAAAGTTCCAAGTTCAGAACACCAAAATTGTAAACAGTAAACAGAACTCAGAGAGGCAGTGCTCTGCACGAAGAGTTGTATTTGCCGAGTGCAGTCAGTGACGCTTCCAAAACAAAAAAGAAATAAAAAATAATAGCTAAGTGGAACACAGTTGTAACTATCTGAAAAGCACTATTTAATTAAAAAAAAAAAAATCAAAGCTAGATAAAAAATTGGCTGGATTCGAGTCAAATGCATGCATCGGTCTCAAATGTGGACATGATTTTTTTAGTGAGAAAATAAGATAGGCCAATGATTAAATGGTAAAACCCTATAGGAGAGAGATTATTACAAATACTAAATTCAGCTGCAGGTTACAGAATACTTGTTAAAGTCTGTTCTTGCACCAGAACTCCCATCTTGGAGCCTGACTTGGCATCTCTGTCTGGCATGACCAACCTTCAGTTCCATCCCTTGTTCCCAATCTTCTAAATTCAAACCTAGCTATTTTTTCCTCCTCCTTGTCACATGTGCAGCCAGTAGCCAGAGCACTGTGAACACAGAAAAAAATCTCTCCCTTTTTCTAATTTCAGTGTGGCAGCAACTCTGTAATTCTGGAAGAATAACTGCAGAAGTACTGCTAAGATCTGGCAGATAATCCAACACTTTTTCTACTAACGTGGTATATAAACAGTCCTCTTAAGGTATATTTGCCTTTAATAAAACACCTAAAGGATTTAGTGTCAAAACACCAGAAATTCTGTACAGGTGAATTTCCACAAGCTTGTAACTTGAATATGTTTTCAGAGGAAGTCTCTTAATACCAAACCAACTCTCCTGTAAAACAGCAAGCTTCCCCAGTACAAAGGACACAATTCAGCTTCTCATTAAGAGACATTTATACAATTCTACATACATTTTTTGTAGATATGTGTCTATTTTGAACGTATACATATATACACACGCATACATGTGTCCTTTTTTATGATTTTAATACTTACCCATAACACGACACACATACGCACTTAAAAAATACACACATTCAGCCAACGCTTAGAGAGCCCTCCTTGCAAGAACTTGTACATTGCACCTAGTCAGACCAGAAAGCATCTTGACAACAAAAATCACTTTACCTTCCAAGAGCAGACTGCTGTTTCGCAAGCTGACAAGTTAGTGATTAAAGCAACGGTTCCTGAGGCAAGAATGACTTGCACTTGCAGTATAACACTTGGTTGAAAACACTACCACTGTGATATGCTTCTGTGAAGTGTGGATCTCGGTGGGGACCACAATGAGAACCACTAAGTTGAAAGATAAAAATCCAATTCTGTCTCAGTTTCTTTTCAATGTAAAACCAAGAATATTTGAATGACTTACTTCTCATTCAGCATTCAGTGAAATATCTATCTCCTATTTATTGCAAAAACTAAGACTGTGGTTACAGATATTTTCCAATACTTATAATAATTGTAACAATCTTTTAGATAAGAGATATATATGCATATATGGAAGACATCTTAAAAGCAAACAGATAAAATGCTTACCCCCAAAGCTGGCAATCTTTGTGTGCAACTGACAGCAACCTTCAGTTTCCAGTCTGTTTCTCCATCGAGCTGGTCAGTTCGAATGAAACACGAACCTTGAAGTTATAAAGAGACATCAAACTATTTTTTTGATCTCAAAAATTCAGTTTGGGTTAAAAGAAATTTAGAAGAGTGAAAATAAAACAGTTTACAACCATTTTTAAATAAACGTGCCACATATAAAAGGATTCATATTTTGGAATGTCTGTGTGCTTTCTTCCAGGAATGCTCCAGGTATCACATAATAGCATAATTTTTTGATAAAATTAACAATACGCTTGTTTATGAACGGGGGGTGGGGTGGGGCAGGAATCCTTTTTTACAGGTTTCTTATTTTCTAAACAGGCTTCCAAATGTTATCAGCAAGATATACAACTTTATTGGCTGAAGTTGAAAGAGGTTTAATTTTTTTTTTCTTTTTAGAATTGTGTCACTTGTACAATTCCAACACAATAGAATAATGAACTGATGCCTGTGATTGTTGTCTCCTTGCTGGTATGACATTACAAACTTCCACTGCTTGTAGTCTCCTGGCTTCTCTGAAAAAAAATTTTTTTAAATAAATCCTTAGCATAGATACCATTCAAGACAACATGGGTCCCAATGTATTATGCTTAGAAGAAGTAATTTTGAATCATCTGCAACTGTCAAGGATCCAAGCCTAAAGAAACCTGTCAACACATGCGCAGTACTTAAGATACAAGGGAAGCTCAAGATACAGACTGATACATACTGAAGAGAATCACTATGCTTTACAGACAGAAAACTAGTTTTCAAGAAACAGAAAACTGAGACCAGTGCAGAAGTTGAGTCAAAAATAACTAGTTTGACGGTTAACATCAAGTCTGGAGTATTACATAGGTTACTAACGTAAGATTCAAAAAAGACTGCACACGAACATTGCCAATCTATTAAAAACATATACAATTAGGTACAATTTCCATCAAGTTTGAAGCCTATAAAAAAAGCTGGAAAAGTTTTAGCAATACTCATCACAATTACTACACTAAAGAAACCTTAAACATTTCTGAAGTAATAATTAAAGCTTCCATTATGGTACAGCCTAACAACTGTATACACTCTTGTTACTGTGTGCTGTGGGTGTGAAAATAATAGATTTTTCTCATTATTTGTAAATTTTAAACAATGTGTATAGACATACATGCATATATACTCATACTTCCTTCTATATTTCAACCAATCCAATACAAACTAACAAAGTAGTTTCATCACTAGCAGTGATAAGGTAGCAATTAAACTGAAGGAAACACTGGCAAAGAGTTTATCCAGCTTTGTCTTCTTACACAGACAAGACGATGTGCTAGAAGCTTTGAATCTAATAGGCAATACATCAAGAAAGGGTACCTACCAGTGAACACAAAATTAAGAGAGATTCTTTTATAGGACATGTGCACCCTGATGTAAGTAAAATCTAACAGAAGCCAATGTTTTATTCATCAAGGCCTGTAAATTAAGCAGTTCAATGAGCTAATGGCCTGAAAGGACATGCTTGAGAGAGAAGCCACCTGAAATTATATCTGACTAGAAGGTAGCATTTTTGCACAACAGTCTTGAAAGCAGCTTACAAGCCTTCATGTAACAGCTGTATTTATATTAAGTGCACAGTAAGTAAACAAGTCTTTAAATGTTAATATAAACAGCTCTCGGAACACATTATCACAACTAAATTTCACCCAAAGCTCAGAGCTGCAAGCTGCAAAGCCGTATCTGAAGTTCTTGAAAAGCTGATTTTAAAATCTTGACAGGATTCTGTATGGATTTTATTCTAAAAATAAAATATTATAAAGCACTTTTTGACGAGTCCAGTGACATACACTGCATTATAATTAAGGGTGAGGTACCTAGGAACACCTAGAAATACCACGGTTTCACCGCACTTTCTATCTATGGCACAGATGAACCTACTTTCCATCACACTTTTCCTGTACAAGACATTTTGTGGTTCTCTTTACCCTTCCTGTCAATGGTTGCTCTCTTCCATCAATTTCATTTAGAATTATACTATAGATCAATGCAGTTCAAGACCAGTGTGGCTCCTGTGAATGGTTGACTGCACATATATTCATTTAATAGAGCTCACACTATGACATGTATTGGCCAGCTGCATTTCCTCTCCACTTCAGCAGTTAATTTCATCAATAACTTATCTCATAGCCTGTTTCACGTTCATCCAGAAAAGGGGACTGCTTTCTGCCAAGTCAGCTTTCAATAGTGATCACAACAGCAAAACTGAAACAATACAATCCTCTACCTCAAATACTGCAGCAGATTTGACTAAGTAATTTTAATTATACTATGAGATACTGATTTTAAACCTGGCTTAACTAAGCTATAATCATGGAAGATTAAACATGTAATTAGAAACAATGTATAAAAACAACTCTTCACCCCTACCAAGCCCTTGGACTTGTAAAACACTAAATATTCCCAACTGTGTATTGTGTAGAAGTCACACGTACTTTACCTTTGGAAGGTATTTGAGTGAGCAGTACATAAAACTTCTAAAAATCAAAGTCTGGTGAAAAAACAGCTATTGTAACTGCTCCATTTTGAAATGCTTGGAAGCATTGCCTCCTCTCCCCCCAGTCACAAAATCATATAAAAAAAAAAAGCCCCCCCCCACCCCCCACATGTAGAAAAACATTGTGTTGTGTACTTTAACAGAATGCTTTAGGTCAGTGTTAAAAACCTCTTACGTTTCTAACCTGAATATGACTTGCCAGGAAAAAAACATCTACACAAACATCAGGAATCATTATTCCCCCTGAATTCAGTGATAACTCTTGAACCTGGCAATTATTTTACAGCATACAAAGAATCAAATTTTTTTTAAAGTTCTGTGTTGCTTAAAGGAAAAGTCATGAAGTATTTTAAATATTTACCAATCAAAGCACAGCTGTTTACAAAAAAAAAAAAAAGAAAGAAATTCCACACTGCACGTAAGAAATTTTCATAAGGCTACACATAAAGGAGAATGAATAAAATTAAACTTTTTACTTTACGCAGTGAGGGGACTCAGATACTCATTTCCTATAACAATACACAGTCATTCAAGATTAGTAGACAAAGTTGAACACTGTGAACATGTCTGACTTATTTCTGTCTTTATAATGAAAATTTTGGAATTATCTGAATTAGAATTTAAGGGCTGATTTAAGGAAATTACACTGGCTTTAAAGACTTTAATCATTTATCGGAAGTGGTGCAAACTTCACATGAGCATATTTAAACTAATTTACAAGTATGTAATATTCATTTAGCCTAATCAGTTGAAGACAGGCATAAATCAATTTAGAGCATGTCCATGCAAGATGCTGCCCAAGTGCAACTAAACTGATTTTTAAAACCATTTTAGTTGAAATCTGTTGAACTTGTATGCTTAGGGAAGTTGTAGGACTACAATTCCATTTTTTGTGTTTTAGCAAAAGCCCAACTATGAAGCCTGTCCAGAATTTACCCTAAATTGGCTTTTCTGAGGAAAAGTAGCACCTGCAATACAAAGGACGAAAACAATTTTAAGAACCTAAAGTAACTATGTAACATTAAAATATAAGGATACATTGCTAATTATGCTTGTTTATGGTTATTTGAGATACTATGGATAAAAATCCCATCTTTTTTTAAGTGTTATTTTGTATGTTAATAGACTATTGAACAAAAATAACGTTTATTTCAGTAGCTTTTATGGTGTTTTGAAATAGAGATACAAAAGCTCATTCTATGAAGGCACCAATTTAGGGCCATGATATGCTCAGCCTAAATTTGTCAAACGAAGGTACTGTGCTCAATACAACATAAGCAGGAAGAATCCTACTTACTCAGTGTGCTGGAATTAAGGCCTTATTGAGAACATACATGCAGGACATGTACATGTCAGATGCTTCTGGGAATGGTTTACACTTCTATGTGCATCAGTGACCTCTTTTGTGGGCCCACCTACCTCTAGAAATCCTGAAGAAAAAGGCCTTGAACAAAAATTTTCAAACTAAATACAGGTTTTGCTTAGAAAATGCTGGTCATATTTTAGCCTTAAACTAAAAAAAAAAAAAAAAACCACAAACAAACCCACCAACTAAAAAACACCACCCCCCCAAAAAAACGAGGAGGGGGGGAGATAAAACACCCCTCCCAACCAGCAAGAAAAGCAGCTTAATGAAGTAAAACCCAATTATATCATAAGCTTTCTCTTAATTAATACTATGCATCATCATCAGATAGCCAAATCTTTTATTTTTTATACTACCAAACTTGCTATTCATATTTTATGCATTAATTTCTTTATGTGCAGATATCTTTAATTTCCTGAAATTGTAGTAATGTAATGTACATAAACTTGTGCTACCACCAAGCACTTACATTTTATATACACGCTTTTGAGTATTAATTACAGTTTTTAATACAGGCTTCTGAAAACAAGTTATTACTTGGGATGTTACATGTTTTCTTAAATGTATTCTAGCTTATAGGGTTTTTAAAATAAGTCACTTGGAAGAGAAAAATTGTTGTGTATAAATTAAATTATTTATTCCTATTTTATTTCATTTGGAAATGCTGTTTTTGACAAGCAGAAAGATGGACTATTTCTCCTTAAAACAATTAGCTTACTATTCAGCCTGTTCACCAAGTAGTTTCTAAAGAAAGCGTAGTTAACACAAGAAAGCCAAAATAGCAGTATTGACATACTAAGAGCAATCTACTTTGCAGAAGAAAAATAATATAAATTATTCTATATAAAATTGCATCATCTGATTTTCATGGAAGGCTATAATGAAGAAAGAAACAAAATCATTCAGATGATCTGAATTATATCGAGATTTAATATTTGCAATAACTGTGGAAAGAAAATCTCAACTACCCTAGAGAAGTTGGTTTAGTTTGCTGCAGAAACAAAACTGTGTGTCATTCGTAGCATCTCCTGTATATCACCCACATTCCTGTGTATTACTTATGTTGTTCTTTCACAGATGTTTTAGGCAAAGGCTCTTTAGTAGGAGACTGCAAGAGAACTTTTCTTAGTAGCCTAACAGTGTTCTAAAATAATCAGACAGAAGGAGAACATCCTACCAGTTATACAAGTATGGCCTCGTGTTCTTTGTTAGGCAATAATACTCTTGAATAATCCAAGACTGGATAATTGAATCCAAATACCTCAAGATGTATGCATCAACTCATGGAAATCCCCTGCAAATCAGATTCTGAAAATGCCAAGGAAAAATTTAGGTAGTGGCACCATGAAAAGACTGAGCTTCCTCCCTGCTTCCTTCTTGATCACAAAGTCTACTGGCTTTGCTTTCACAAACAGAAGGTGGCAAATTATGCTAGTATCTAAAACACTTGCTTTCCAGGACTGGCCAGGTTTCTTGACTAATAGCAACATGAGAAATTAAGATGGTTTTCTTGCCATAAGAAACTAAACTTTCCCACTCGGCCTGTATCCAGAACTTAATTTTCATTTCCCCATTCCCAGTTCCCAGCCTGGAACAAGGATCTTAGAAAGAAGCTGTAAGTCATCAGATGAGAAGAAAGAGAGAGGATTCTGAATTCAGAGGGAAAAAAACCCAAAACAAACCAAACTTAAGGAATAACTTACTCTGACTAGCATTTAAAAAATGACAAAGCGAATGACACGTCATTATAAAAATACTTCCACATTTCCGTCCTTTACTTTTTCCGCTCTTGCTTTGAGCAATCACTTACAACAGGTCTTGTCTTCAACTACACCTATTTAATCAGCATTTTACAAGTGAAATTATTTTGAAAAAGATTTCCATTTTTAGATTTCACAAGTACATTCAAATCCCTTCCACAGAGCCTTAACAGTCAACCCACACACGGTATTTGTTACAAATGTCAATACACACAGTAAAGAATGGCGTGTAGCCAGCCAATCAACAACACAGAAGTTCTGAAAACCGTATTTAACTTTCTCTTGGAGAACATTAAAGTTAACAGATTTCTGCTTTCAGATTTTTTGCCAAGTATCAGCAAGCTTAAAAAAAGAGACTTGCCAGTAAGCACTAGAGAGAACTTACAGGTATAATTCAAATATGCCATAGCACAAATTTTAATGTTACACTGTGCTGAAGATGCATCAGAGAGAAGCAACTATAATTTAGTTGTATATAGCAGATATGCAGGAATATGCATATTTTACAAGCATATTAAAGATCAAGCGCCCCAGTCTTGAAAAGGTATTGTTTTGTCTGCATAACTGCAGGGTTGAATTCCACACTCCATTACAGATATATCATTGAAAAACAACCGTAGAGCGTGTGCACTTAAATTAGTCTTAAAAAAATCATAAAATTAAATTACATTTACTTTCTATAATATGTAACTGATAAGAATTCATGTCAGTTATTCTTAAACAGAAATAATGCTAAACCACCACTACACGTCTGGATTCTTCTCAGTCAAATTTAAATAAATAAAATTATGTCTGCCTTCTCTCTCAAGAGCTATATCCAATGAATTTTTTACAAATGAGAACAACAGCTACAACTAATGCCTTTCAAGCCTCAGCAAAACTGAATTATTAAATCTGTCTGCCTATATCCTATTACAGCCTACTTATGAATACTTGATTTTATTTTGTATAATTGACAACAGTTGTCAGGAAAGGAAGGTTTTAACGGCAATCAAATTAAGATCAACTGGTATAAGTGTCACAGTGAAGAGCCTGCATCAAGTGTTGATGAATTAATTGATGGGTCACTGTGAAACAGGGCACGTGGAACTGTGGTGTCATAAACAGCTATATATTGTCTAGTAATATTACCAGCCTTCCTGCCTGAAGTCAAAAGCATTGAAAGACATGGGTTAGTAGAATATAACCAACAAAAGAAAAATGGACTTTGACTTCACATACCTAGCACCAGATCATTTACGAACAACTTTATTTTTAAATCATTTATATTACTTAAGTGACTATGTGCATGAAAATTTTAAACTGATGACAAGATGAATAGCAGCACCAAGATGACATGCTGGAGTACAGTTTCATTTACCACTATAACAAGACCTTTCAATTATGATAGCTTCTAAAGAGTTTTTTTGCTCAAGACACCTGAAACATCCCAAACATTTAAGCTACAATGCCATCACATAGGATGCAATTGAAAAATACAGTGGCATTTATATAAGACTGATTAAATTAGTTTTAAAGCATTAATTTCTCTTAAGAGCATGAACGAACTGTGTGTACTTGAGATATTTGATCTGAATTAAAGAAACCGATGAAGCAATTGATTAATTGGAATTTAAGCCATCAGTCACTGGATCCATCAACAGATTCATTTACATTCTAAACAATCAGCTGATGGTCTTATAGGATACCGTGTATTAATACACGGTCAATGTGATACCCCCAAACTCATCACAGTTCCCTTATTGACAAGCACACAGATGCTTTTAATCCAAGCTTGATCACACTGCATCTTTTTTGAATTGCTATATTGATTCAGTACGCTTTAGGAATTTTTATGTCTATTTTTTATTAAAAACATTATGAAATTCTCATATATAGCAAACAATGTTCCAAGTAAAACAAAAACAAACATGTGCATTCATATTCACATTCTCCAATTTTAACTTACTGATTTATATTATTTTGAGACATACAGAAGGATACTCAAAAGCATTAATTTATCTTTTCCATTTAATAGGATTTGATGCACCACTTTAGTCCATTATTCTTCTGATATATACTAGTAATCTCTTTTTGGAGAAATCCAGTGATACAGAAAAAGGATAATGTGAATTATGTATGTCTTTAGTTTTAATGACTAAATCAAAAAGTCTGCCATACAGAATGCTTAGAACACTGAAAAAGTTCTCGCTTTTCAGATCAAAAAAAGGTAAAGGAGGCCAGAATACCACTTTATAATGGTATGAAAATCAGTACTGTACTTGGCAGATGTCAGCTTTACATTTACATTTTATACAATCACCAGAACATTTATCACTGATGTTACTCTGTGCATTTGCTTAGTCTGCTATTCTAGTTGTTTTTAACATTTAGAACTGGAATAACCTATGGTGATCTGTCCCATGAATGATCCAAACACATCACCTGATTAAAATCCAAGAATCTTGAGAGTATTTTCAGCCTTGTTCATTCATTTGTAAGCCAATTTCGCTCACATCATCAACATATTAGCCATATTTACTACATATGTTAGGATTAGAAGCACGTTTCTCAACAGGCAGTAGATGGTACACCTTCCTTCAAATGAATCAAGGATGAATGTATTTTCTGGAAGTAATTGTAACACAGTAGGAGAAAAATCCCACCTAGTATAACCTACTACAGCAAGCTAATTTCACTGAGATTACAGACTACTTTGATACAAAATATGCTGCACATCTGGATAGGTAAAAGAGATGAAACTGGACCTTTTGCAACCAGAAAGGTTAGAATCATAGAATGGTTTGGGTTGGAAGGGACCTGAAAGATCACCTAGTTCCAACCCCCTGCCATGAGCAGGGACACCTTCCACTAGACCGGGTTGCTCCAAGCCCCATCCAACCTGGCCTTGGACACTTCCAGGGATGGGGCATCCACAACCTCTCTGGGCAACCTGCTCCAGCGCCTCACCGCCCTCACAGTGAAGACCTTCCTCCTTCCATCTAAGCTAAATCCACCCTCTTTCAGTTTGAAGTCATTACCCCTTGTCCTATCACTACATGCCCTTGTAAAAAGTCCTTCACTGGCTTTCTTGTCGGCCCCCTTTAGGTACTGGAAGGCTGCTGTAACGTTACAGTCTTTTAACGCAATAGTGGCTCCACTTCAAACCATTTTAAGGCCCCACTAAACCAGGATAATTGTCTAACACGGATTCTATTCCATAAGTGCTTTTCTATAAACACCACCTATTTTTGATATCTTACCATTATTTGAATCATTATTCTGGTCTAAGTACTGAGTTCAGATGGCATTTTCCATTCATCTGACCTTAACACACAGTGCTCATTTGGCCCTCACAGGAAAACATTCTGGTTTACAATTGGAAAGTTGGTTCTTAATTAAAATGTATTATGAGAATTATTCTAAGTGCAAGTACTGCATGTTTGCTTAAAGATTCAACAGGATCCTTCTTACAATATACAGTCGGATATGCAATACTTATATTATACAGGACAATCATTAAATTGCTGCCTATCATAACAAAAATGGAATCAGGACTTTTTAACTAACTTTCCTTCTTTTTTGGCTTAAATTTCAGTAGAAATATCAAAATCAGTTCAACCAATTTTCTGATCCTCATGCAAAGCACACTTTAACATCGATGTCACAAGTAAAGGTTCAAAACATTCAAAGTATTTTAAGAATATTGACTGAATAGGCTCCATGATTTGAGAGCTCTGACAGCACAACAGAATTCGCTTTCCCCATCAACCTCCCTCATGCACTTACGTATTTCTAAAGACCAATAATACAAAAAAATACATATGCATATACACCTCAAAGAAGCATGCTTGTAGCTGACTTAAGGAGCATTTTCTCTCTTGGTGAAAGCAGAGCTCAGAAGCAAACAGAGGACGCTGAGAAAAGCGTATGGACAAATAAACCAGAATCCACTGAAAGCACGCTTAGTCTCAAAGATTTTAGCAGCAGCCACAGTAATCAACTTGAAGGACATACCATTAACTAAATTAGGATGAGCAGGAATCAAAGCCTCATAAAGCTTAAACACAGAAAAGTACAAGTCAAAGGAGTTGACAAAGCCATCTGATTACAATAGGCATGTGAAAAAACAAGAGGATAAATCTTTGGTTAAAAATTTAGCAGGGAAAAGTACACTCTCCTTTACCAGACAGGAGCCTAGGAAGAAAGCTGCAAAGATTTATCACGGGACTTCATTACAGCAAAAGAGCAGAGGATTTCTATTTTTTCCAATTTCTTTTTACTTGACAGACAGAGGAATGCTGTGTAAAGCTACATGGACACCTGCAATCAGAACTGTAACTGAAGAAATTAAATATTTGAGCTAAATTTCATTTACCTTACATGTACCAAGAGCAATGACAGCGTGGCAAGATGGGCCATAACACCTTTATGGAGAACACAGTGCTGCCCTCAACTGCGTACTCCTTACCAGGCAGGTTGCTCCGTGTTAGGTTTTCTACCACTGGAAAGAGAGCTGCTAGACTAAGGTAGTTCAAGTCTACACAAGCTTCCATTCCTACTCCAGCCAGTCACACACCTCAAGGCCCATATGAAAGTCAGAATCAGACTGACACGTGCAAGCCATCCTTTCCTTATGAGTACAACATTAAGATTGATTTGAGGATCATTTCTAAATTTTTAGTGAGACAACTTTAAAACTACTGCAAGATCACTCCTCATTAGACTGAATAATCGGAACTTTATAGGCTGTGCAGAAATTCCTTTTCATAATAAAGATGAGGACACCAAGAGAGGTTTTCCAATCATTTCAAAGAATTATCAAGTTATTGTTAAAAACTTGCCTAGTAAAGCCTTCAGGTAAGAAAAGAAAAAAAACCCCACAAATTAAAAAAATATCTAACACAAGAAAAAAGGTGACAGTATCTTTAAAAAACCATAACGCATGGCATCAATCTCATGAACAGATACTTTACAGGAAACACATTCTAAACTGCTTCTACGTGAGGAATTCTTGAACCTCACTTCTGCAAGAGTAATTTGTCTTTTATTTTCAAAGCTTTTGACAACATATCCACAGTTATAAATATACATATAGTTTGTTTGCCTGATTTGCCCTGCCTCCGAGATCCACTTTGGTGATTCTCACTTTCAGCTTTTCTAAGCTGTTCCCCAAAATTGGGGGAATTGTTTGGGATTTCAAGATATTCAGACTGCTACTCCAGCCAAGCCACCAAATGCCCTGAAATTCTGGGGAAATGCATTATCACTGGAGAGTGGGAACAGGCAAATTTTTGTCTAACACAATACACAGCCTCCTTACAGATCAACTTTTCCAACTCTTACTAGTTTTTTTTTTAATACTAAAAATAAATAGTAAAATATTTCTTTGTTACTGCTTATTTTGCTGCAAATCTAATGAAACATGCATTGTGCTAGTCACCCAAGTATGCACAGAAAATAAAAGAAAATAATTAGGGAATAAAATATTTGATCATGTCTTCTAAAAACATTTTACTGCGTAATTTTACATCAATAATATAGAGAGAGTAATACTACAAGGATCTTAATGCCTGATGAGACCTCCTCCTTCCACCACATAACACTCATACTATCTGACTATATCTTAAATAAGTAGCTGATCACATAGAATCAGTATTACTCAGCAGCTTGAAGTAGATACCAAAACATTTCAACCCTGAGTTAAATCAAATGTTAAAAACGGAATAGGAACTGAAGTATAGAAACAGATTAAAGTAGTTTGGACAGATTGTTGGCAGCTACTCATGCCCTTAAGATAAACTTTTATCTGGCCGTATGTGCAAAACTTAACTCTAGTCATTTATCATTCTCTATAGCAATAGATTTTCAAAGCATTTTAGTTCCCAGACAGGTAGGTTTTATAACGCTTGTTTTCTAAACATAATAGAAAATTCCAGAATGTGTGACAAATGCAACTCCTTCAGCCTTATTATTCTGCAGTAGTTGGTTTTATAAAGAGATAAAAAGCGACATCAGTTGCACAATTGAATTCCAGACTGACATTTTTTCCTCTGGTTTGATTTTCAAATATCTGAAGTTCCAGAACAGGCTGGGGCCCAGACAATTAAGTTGTTTGTAGAACACTTGCTCCTAACTGTCCAGAATAAATAGATACTACTTGCATCACCTTTATTATATTTTTACTTGCAGTGAGTTTAGGGTTTCATATTAAGTCACAAATGTGCTACTAATACTTGCATTTTCAGATCTACAGAACTAGACCTTTCAAACAAGTAAAACATACTTGCCAGCACAATGCTCTCTTTCTGTGGAGAAATGCTTCAGAATTCATTGTTTTCAAAATAACTCTTTTCTTTAATTAGTGGACTTTTTTGGAGAAGGTAGACTCTGGAGTAAGCGTTTACTAGTTTACTCAGAGCTCCTTCCAACAGCAAATCAAGCTATATGAATGATGACTTAGCCTGTACTTGCATTGCATAGTTTATGCCAGTAAAATGGTTAAAATTAAAAAAAAAAAAAAAAAAAATCACATCATCTGAGACAGTTATATTGCTACAGAAATGAACTGCTACAAAGCCTCAAAAGAAAAATGATTTTCCTGTTTTATTCCCACATTTTTCTCATATTGTTGTTAACATAATTACAAGTGAAGAATCCTGAAAACATTTAACTACAAATTTTAATACAAATGAGATTGCTCTTTTTGTTACAATTCTGAAAAATATAAACACGTTTGCAACTAGTAATTTATGCCTGAGTAAATATACCATTTTTAAGGATTTTTGTAAGTGAAATTCAAGAAACTGATCTATGGAATGGGGGATGTCCAGAGGGACCTCGACACGCTGGAGGAACAGGCTGAGGAGAACCTCAAAGTTCAACAAGAAACAGTGCAAAGTCCTGCACCTGGCGAGGAACAACCCACCCCACCAGTATATGCTGGGGGTCACCCAGCTGGAAAGGAGCTTGGCAGAAAAGGATCTGGGGATCCTGGTGGACACCAGGTTGAACACGAGCCAGCGACGTGCCCTTGCAGCAGAGAAGGCTACCAGTATCCTGGGCTGTGTTAGGTAATGTGTTGCCAGCAGGTCGAGGGAGGTGATCCTTCGCCTCTGCTCAGCACTGCTGAGGTCACACCTGGAGTCCTGCGTCCAGTTCTGGGCTCCCCAGTACAAGAGTGATATGGGCATACTGGAGAAGGTCCAACAGAGGGCCATGAAGGTGATGGACTGGAGCATCTCACATATGAGGAGCTGGGACTGCTCAGCCTGGAGAAGACAAGGCTCAGGGAGGATCCTATCAATGTCTGTAAATACCTGGAGGGAGGGTGCAAAGAGGATGGAGCCAGACTCTTTTCAGAGGTGCCAGTGACAGGACCAGAGGCAATGGGCACAAACTGGAACACAGGAGGTTCCCTCCGAACGTGAGGAAACAAGAATTATTATTTTTTAACTGTGAGGATTACTGAGCACTGGCACAGCTTGCCCAGAGAGGCTGTGGAATTTCCCTCCTTGGAGATATTCGAAAGCCATCTGGACGTGATCTTGGGCAACCAGCTCTACGTGGCCCTGCTTGAGCAGGGGTGTTGGACCAGATGATATCTGGAGTTCCCTTCCAACCACAACTACTCTGTGATTCCGAGATAACTATGTGACTACTTTAGATGGTAAGACCAAAACAATGTAATGCAGGCCTGAAAAATACCAGATGTAACAACTGTGCAACTTGTTAATTCCTTACAAGGAATTAAAGGTTTTTCACAATCAAAGGATTGTGAGAACTTGTAAATTATTTCCCATTTCCCTGTTGCTTCCATTGCACAGCTGTACTGGTAGACATACAGTATTTTGGAATGTCCACACCAGTAAATTTCTGTGTACTGGATTTAAAGACATACAATAATAAAATTATTTTACAATGATGATTTGTGCATGTCAACATGCTTGTGAGCAGTGGAACTGATCAGCCAGTGGGAGTTGCTCTCTCTAGAGTATCACCTGTAACAATAAAAAAAAAAAAAATCTTTTGCCAATTTGGTAGCTGCTGAGAAATCTCCAGCAGCTGATGTATTAAAATGCATTTGTGCACTTCATTTTACTAGACTTCTACCTTTACAGTTTTTGCAAGCTTTTACAAGTTTGTTAGAAGAGGAATATCTTAATGCTGTACTCTGTCTCTTGAGAAAACTACTTTTTTCCAGAAGCAGTGGCTGCTACTCTACATAGAATCAAGTGTCTGCCAAAAACTCTAACTCCGTGCAAAAGACAGATGTACAAGGTTCAAATATCACGGTCAGGAAAGTCGAAGTAGACCAGTAAAAGCACTTTCACTTTACCCTTTAGAAGTTCAGTTTCTACCAGAAAAGGCTGAAGACAAAATTGAGCTCTACTTTTCATACCATCACAAAGCATTATCTGTGAGAAGGGGGACCTCAGGAACAAAAAGAAGGGTTTAACTGAGATTAATCAGTTCTCCTCCTCCTAAAAAGCTACTAACAAAAAGCAGTACCATAACACTGTTGTGATTAGTCTGTCATAGGCCTAAATAGTTAGCAGTAGTACAGAATACAAACAATTCTTCATAGTCCTAGCATCTATGGAGCATGTCACAAGCCCAAAAGGTAGTTATCCCTTGGCTCTTCCAGCTGCAGAGGCTTTAGCAAATAGCCTGTTCAGCCCTACTTCCATATAAAATACTATACTGCTTTGCCATCTTTCTCCCAGTAACTTTCAACTTGTGGAAAATTTCAATCAGCAATTTCAATCAAGTATGGCAGACCAAAGATCTCAAGGATATGAAGTTCCTTGAAGTTTTGTAAAAAAATGAAAGGATGAAAGAGCCACATGAACAAGAAAAAAGCCAAGCTGTTAGCTCCAGCAGTCATCTGTTTTAGGACCTAGCAAAAATTGATAGCAAAAATCACATATGCTTAGCTCAGAACCAGCCACTACATGTGCCAGCTTTTGCCCCATGAATAATAAGAATCTGAAGTTACTGAAGGTGGGTAAATGAAAAGTTTGAAGGAAAAAAAAATAATTAAGCTTCATTCTTTTTTGACACTGTAGCCACCCTATCAAATTTGTGTTCCTCTCAGAATTTCACATTTGAAAGCTAACAGAGCACAAATATTCCAGAGATACCAAGTCTTATAAAGACATGCACCAGATTTTCATGAAGGACCAGTTCCAGTTCATATCAGAACACCTTTGTATGTTAGCATAGGAATACCTGACCCGGATCAGAAGCTGGTCACTGAACCAAGGCACAACACCCCAGGTTCCAACACAAGGCACAACACCCCAAGTGGAGGACAAGGATTTTAGCTCAGAGAAGGAAAGAGTTTATCTTTGAAATTCCTCTTCTGTCTTTTACAAACATAGTATCTTTGATAATACTCCCATAATGCCAAAGTCATTAACACCTGCATCAGTTGACAGTTCCTGTGGACAATTATAAAGTTATACAATGATGTCTGGAATGCCCTGTCTAGCTTTTGATCTATGATTGAGATGGCATATAGACAAATAAAATGTAGAGAACATGCCAAGCAATTTAAAAAAGAACCCAAAAACTATGTTAAAGTCCACTTAGGATCTAGTTTAATTTCAATAAGGGAGCTTTCTGTTGGTGTAACACAGACCTTGCCTACATTTGTGTAACAGCTTTCCACTAAGGTAGTTAGTTGTTTTTGGCACAATGCCTACTTATGCACCAAATGAAAATAACCTTTAAACCATCTTTTGGAGCCGGCTCAGCATGAGCATTTCCTTTAATCTGGTGGAAGGTTGATAAATGGGACAAATCTTCCAAATTGCTTGTCATCTCTGCCATATGTAATGAGCAAAAACAAGATTCAGCCTTTACCTTCCCCCGCTCCCTTTTAAAATATATATAAAACTAACATATTATTCCAGAGTTTTTTGCTCTTAATTTTTTTTTTTTTTTTAAACTATTTTGGAAGCCAGTGAAGATCTTGTGGAAATCCCTGTTACATGGGGAGCCTGACAGCAGTGAAGAATTCACATTTGAGGAGTGATTTCCACCTGGTCCATCCGCCCGGGAAGTAATCCTAACTCTAAACTCAAACAGCCATCTAGCTGCCTCCATTCATGAAAGAGGGGAATACCAATGTTACGGCCTGTCAAACATGAAAACAAAACAAAGACCCACCTACCTTAGTCTTTAGACTAACTGTTCTCAAAGTCTGATTAAAAAACCATAGGAATCTTAATAGATACATGTACACAATTAACATCAAGTCATTATATCAGATTATACGAAGATATCATTCTAGCTAAAAGACAATGCATCTGATAAAGTAAAATATATAAAAAAAAATAATAAGAATTCAGTTTTATCAAAATAAGCTTGATTCCCTGAAATTCAGCTTCTGCTACGTAGAGTTAAAAGTATCCTAAAAAACTCAACATTCCTAAAAGTGCAGTGGGGGGGGGGGAAGGCAGAGGGGTGGGAAGTGGAAGGGGAGAAAAATAATCACACACCACTGTCTCATTTCTTCCATGGTACCACACTTACATGAAAAAAAGCCAGAATAGTTTTAGGCTGAACTTTGTAAACTACCCATTTATAACTCAAACTGCTGCTTTTTTGACTGAAGATATAGGATATTGCAGTGCTGCAGACTACATTAATATGTAGTGTAAATATTGAAGTTGGAAAATAGTACTTTGCCCCAAAAGAAGCTTACAGGATGGGCTGGATTTTAAGATTAGTTCAAACTCTTCACTTTACTCTTTATAGATTTATAGTAACAAGTTATAGTTAAACTGTTTTATTGCACAGAAGATAAAATAAAATTACATATAGAACATAAAACCATGCAAAAACTAATGTGTTTTACAAAGTACTTAGTGTCAACTATAAATTAAACCATAAATCAGTCAAAACTGCAACATCTAGGAAGAAACAATTACAGATGTAAGTGTTCACTCTTTAGTCAAAAAACAATTACTGCCATATGCTTGAAGTTCAGGGGATTTTTTTTTTGGTAGTGTTTTTTTTTTGTTTGTTTTTAAAGTGCAACACCAATATAACTAGTTAACCTGTTGCATGCTTATAGAAAGTGCATTTTCAATGTTTAAAGTCACATTCCACGTGTAGCAGAAGTGTATATAAAGCAATTTGTATCAGAATTCTGTGAAGATTTCACTCAGTTTACTGTTTACTCACTTTACATTATAATTAACATTTATATAGTAGGTACACAACACTTTCAAAGTGCTCACAAGCATTTTCTTAATATCAATTATAGAAAGTCTATTGTTACATTGTGATAAACTTTTTAAAAAGTAGCTTTATTTTCTAGATCGCAAATTAATGGAGCTTCTTACAGGAAAATTTTAATTATGACATTCTAAGAAAGCTGACTGAAGTAGACTTAAACACTGAACACTGAAGAAGAATTGATGAATTTTACTTTCAAAAAAATGTTTTTCTTCACACATTTCTGACATAGGGATTCACCCTATTCTACTCCCCCCATTCTAAATCTTGACAAAGAGATAGTTTAACTTATATTAACTGTGGTCCTTCAAGATTTACTATTCATATATTTCCCAATCAAGACACAGGTATCCTGTGCAGATGCATTTCTGGCCTGTATTGTTAATTGACAACCATACCTGTGCCCCATCCTTCAACTAACAGTACTACGGGAAAGGGAAACTACACAGTGTCTCATAACCTCACGAACAGAATCCAGGAATTTAAGAATTAACAGGGAGGAAAACACACTATTGTGCAGATATGCAAAATACATAATTTAAGAACTTGTTTTGCTGCAAGCTAGGCAACTCTCTCAACTTGTTCTTGTCCATTTATTCCAGCAGTGACAATGCATCTCATGTAAACTGCTGCAAGGATCCTAATTAAGGACAGCAAGCTAGCTCTCACCAGACAAACAGTTCTTGATGCTCCTATAACAGCAAACACGGCACAGTATTACGTACTGAGTTCCCTGTGCATTTCTACTGTGCACACATCACTTAAAGAAATTACAAGTGATACATACCCCTGCTGGAGTGGATGGTGATTGCTTCCAAATGCCTAGATATGTAACACCTAATCCAACATAGCTAGTAAAGGCTGGGAAAATCTTGAATCAACACACATTGACCTTCTACCATTTAAACTAGGCCACTTGCATGCAATGTGTAAAGTAATTCTACAGGTGCAGAAGTCCTCCTACTTTCTACTTTTCTAGTAGCTGTGATTTCAGCTGAAACAGTTTTGGGATTAGTAGGAAAATATGACATTGCAAGTAGCCCCCAAAAGAAACATTGTCAATCCTTTTATAATTGTGCTGGATCCAAGAGATCTGAGTTGTCAGAAGCATTATGCATTTTAATAAAATGTGCTACTGTGGGAGGGAATAAAAAGAAAAGCCCATGTAATCTGAACCAGAGGGTGGTTAACCAAGATGGAGATTATATACAGACTATTAGGAAACTTTGTCAGTCCAGACCAGTTATAGATGATCTAGTGTATCTAATCACCATTGGAAAGTCATTAGCAAGACACAGTAACTATATAGTAATTTCTTCTTCTTTTAGCAAATATATAGCTCTAATAGTGTTCTGTAGGCTATCAGAAATATTTTTGTCTTCTCTTGCAAACATTTTCTGCAAATTTCGCCTTTCATCTGAAATATATGATAGAACTCCAGTGCGACAGTGAAATACCAAGTGCCACTAATACAGGGTTTATCAATATCACAGCTATTAGCTTTGTGGAATTTAGTTCTGCCTGACAAATATCAGACAGTTCTTCAGGACCTGAAGAGAAATGGTAATATAAAGGAGGGAAACTCATTTGAGTTATATGGGGAGCATCCAATAGCAATTTCTAAACTTTAATCAAAACAGCTATAATTTATAAGGTTCCTATAGAGGAGATATTTGTTTCTCAGAGATTAAGAGTACTCCCCTATCACCATGGGAAGAGAAACAGAGCTAACGAGAAGTACTTTTCTTTCTCTCTCTCAAGAAGATTGTTGGGTTTGTTTGTTTTGACTGACCAAAAAGGCAGTATTATTTCCAAGTAAAGAAATTCAATTATTTGAGGTTTTTAGATTACTCTAATAGATTTTTAAAGAAATTATTTCAATCACATATTAGTAGGTTCAAATTTCAGTTCTTTTCAATTTAATAACTGAAATACAGTCGGATGACATTTAAATGTGTGTTGCAAGATAATCATTAGTCATAAATAAATTCAAATACTGTCAAGTCATATTAAACAAGTACAGTCTTTTAAATGTAAAGTAGTCTTAATGTTTGCTTTACCTCAACATTTTGTTATAACAATTCATAAAAATCATCTATTCAGAGGAACATATCTACAAAGGTCTTACGTCCACAGTAAGATTTCTCCTGTTTTACAGTCCCAGCATACTGTATTTCTCACACATGGACCCTCTCCCAGTAATCTGACGAAGGCAGCTCTCCTACCATCAATCTATTTGACCACTTCAAATTGGCTACAATGCACAACCTAAAATTTTACTGCAACCACAAACTTATCACGTAACCAATCTGAATTATCAAAACATACCAGTTTTTTCCGATGTTCTGAGAAACACCATGTCAGATGGGATTCGTTGATTCTGAGGAGAGAGGGAAATAAGGTATATTTTTAAGTAGGAAAAAAAAAAGTGAATTCCAGTCAAATGTCCAGTAAGATCTATCACCAAAAGGTCACACTTGGATTGAAACTCAATTAAAATAGGATTTCTCACAGTACTTTACATTCAGCATTTGCAATTCAGAAATCAATATTTTCGAAAAATTATACAATACGCAAACAACAGCTAATCCTTTCAGATGCTCTTTATAAGTGAATCATAAATACCTGAAGAACTACAACAGATTTACATTTTCTTAACTGAAAACAATAGTTCAAGAATATAAATATCTAACTGAAATATCTTTAAAAATAATTTCACTGAGCAAAACTCTGACACTCAGTTAGCATTTATAATAGAAAAAAACCAGTGAAATTTAAAACATCTGTCTTGACACTCAAGTTGCAAACATTATGCATACTGAGTACTCTCCTCTCTCCCAACATAGACAAACATACACAGAGGAAACAAGTCAGGGAACAGCATTTCCTATTTCACATGTCTATAAACCCCTCCTTTACAGAGACAAAAATGAATAGAATTCCTTCCTCAGTATCTAAGGTATAGAGCCATATGTACAGTCAGATGCACCTGCACACCTGTTCTGCCATTTCCCTTTCAAGCACAGAACTATCTGTATCAAATCACGTTTTCCATTTTTTCTTGGCCACAGAAAGGCCAATCCAAGCTTACGCAGATTAAACAAACTGTACAAAACCATCCTCTCACACACGCTATCTGCTACACGACTACCCAAATCCTTAGCTCTCGCACCGCTTGTTCACAAGGCATCTACCTACCAGCACCAGTTACACATTGCCAGCATAGGGTTTAAGAGTGAAAAACTGGGGCAAGTAAAAATAACCAACATGTCAAAACCTGAAAGAGATACAGGACTGGAAAGGAAAAAAGCGACAGACTAAGCTGACAGGGACCAGAGTGAACAGTGGACAGAGCAATGAGAAAAGATACTGTACTGAATTGCAGCTTCTTCTGTCCCAATTTAGGTCCAGTATGCCACATGCTGTACTGTTTGATACTGAAGCTAAACACAAAGATTCATCTGCATTCAATTTACAGACTACCTTTAACCAATTAAGAAATCTCAGTGGATTATTAGCAATGGCTTTACTAGTTTCATGCTAAAAAATATTTCTTTAATATTCATTTCAGATTACTTGTTAAAAGGATAAAACGCACAAATATTTTTCACAAAGTACCTCCATTTGAGAATAAATTTCAGGTTTTCCTGTTATAATTGGTTGATATTGCCTTGAAAGCCACTGCATACCTAAAGCTCATCTTTTATTTCTTAAGAGCTCAACTGTCTGAGTGGAAAAGAAAATAAATGTAGCTGACAAAGCCCACCACGTGGCATACACGAAACTCAGATTTCAGCCTTAAAAACCTGACTGAATTTACTCAACATAAAAAGTTAAGCAGCATGTTCAGTATATGAGCATTTCAAAACTACACAATTATGCCCCATTTCACACTTCAATTATAATCAAACTGCAAAATTAATACAGCAATAATAATTCAACTGTGGCTCTATTTTGTGCATAAACTACCAGCTATTGAAAACTGGTTAGTTGTTTAATACAGAAGAAACAGCAATAAAGATGGGGTCAAGCTAACCTGGAAACTTCAATTCAAGACATTAAGCAATGGAACATCTCACGTACTGAACGCAGCATACAGAATCCTGCCTGTAAACTTTATAAGGGTAATCCTAGTCACAATACTTTGATTCACTGTATCAAAGTGGAAGATATGAATTCTATGGGGCATTACAAAGATGTAACTATCAAAGAAAAATGTAACGGGTTCAAAATTATCTTTACATGAAATTCAAGTGCAATACAGCACATAGCACCTCTGAAAGTATTTATCCCAACAGGAATCTAGGCAATAGCCCAGACCACAGCATCATCAAACACACTCAAAAACCTCCGAGAAGAATCAACACAGAGGGGTATTTTTGTTCATTTGAGTCAAGCCAGTCCTTCATCCCAACATTTAAGGACACAACACTGCTATGAACAGAAAGAAACCCAGCATTCTCAAACTGGTTTGATTTGAAACCAGACACGTAGTTTCCCATTTTTAACCCTCCTCCACTTTTCACTTCTTTGAAGGCAGCACTTCCCCTTCATCACTGCGTGTCCAAAGAAACATCTTAGAAGTACATATACTCATAGTCCCCTCCAATAAAACAGCTCAAAATACATCCGTCAATAATTAAGCACTGCTCTGTATGATGCTTAGTGTGTGGGACCTTCAAAATACTATGCCTGATTATCCATAAAAATCAGTTCAGAGTGAAAAAAATTCACATTGTCTCACTCAATGGAGAATGTGTATTTACACCAGACAACACCACTGAAGAAGCTGATGCTTTTTCCCATATATAATGCTGTACTCTAACATTTGTCTTAGTTCTTGAGAAGCCACACTCATATAGCAATATTATTTCTGACCACAAAACATCCTGGATACTGTAGGCAAAGTTTTCCATTATTCCAGAAAAACCTTCCCGAGATCAGCATGCAGCCACAACAGTGCCATTTGGAATAGTGTGATCTGAGTAGATCTGTCAGAGTCAACTGCCAGATTCTGTGTTATATGGGCTCAGCTTTCAAAATAAGATGATGTAAACTCTCTAAATCTCTGGGAGGCAGGTACCTCTTGCCACTCCCTGTAACATACTCTCAAGGACACCAATTCAGAAGTGGGACTGGAAGCAACTGCAACTGTATTCTCTATTGATGGAAAGTTCAGTATAGAGGGGTCATGAAGGGCTACAGAGATGGTACTACCTCAAGCAAACAAGATGCTTGGAAAACAAGCAAGTTTGGAAGCACTAGAAAATAGATGCATGTTCTGGCTTACCTAAAAATCCTATGCTGTTAGCAAAAAACCCACCTCATACCTCAAAATTATACATTTTCGTGCATGGATACTTCCTGATTTGCAGCAATTCCCATTTATTTGTAAAAGCACAAAGTTAAAAATTAATGAGCTTGTCTGTACGTCAACAGTATTCACCTTGAAGATGCTGCTCACCTGCAACTGCAGCTAGTATAGCATTTTTTGGAATCCTGCCTTATAATGGAAAATAATTAAATATGTAGTGAAATTTATTATCCATCATGAGCCCAGATTCAACTAGGAGTATCTCATACTCAGATTTGGAAAAAAACATTAACCTTACTATATATTATTATGCACCTATTAGAGGAAAGAAAAAAAAGAAGAAAGGGAAAATGTAACTTCAAAATTAAATAAATCTTTCCTTAAATGACAATAACAATTAAACAGGTATCCAGTCTTCATATAGATTAGCTATACATTTTTGCTGCTTCCCTGCCAGCTCTGACATAAATCCATTATGCAAGTTGCAGGTTACTGGCTTCATGCCTACAAACTTCCAGTTACTTGTAAACAAGCAAAAACACTTGACCAACACCCCAAAATTTTGCAAAAATAACAGTCAAATGATTTAATACTGAATTTAATATAAGTTCTAATAATCCAAATAAGGTATCGGGTTTTTACAAATCATTACTAACTTCCACAGAGAACGCACGTTTCACATTCAGTAAATGAAACATTCACCTGGTACTTGCTATCCAAGATTCAAGTCTTTATGCCAGAGAAAATTGGGCAGAATCATACAATGTCTGAAGTTGGAAGGGACCTATGAGGATCATCGAGTCCAACTCCCTGCTTCTCACAGGATTACCTAAAACTAAACCATACGACTAAGAGCATCGCCCCCACTTCCCTGGGCAGCCTGTTCCAGGGACCGACCACCCTCTCAGTGAAGAACCTTTTCCTAACGTCCAGCCTGAACTTCCCCTGACGCAGCTTCATTCCATTTCCTCGTGTCCTATCGCTGGTCACCAGAGAGAGGAGATCAGCACTGCCCCAGCCGTGAGGAAGTTGTAGACTGTGATCAAATTAGTCATGTGATCATCTTCACATTTTAATAGAAAAAAATGCATCTTGATTTTACGTCTTTTTAATGTGTTCTCGCTGCTTGTTTCTCTTTCCTGTAAAATAATGTAAGCTTTTCTGTATGAACATATCTGAATGTATCTTTCCATGTAGGGAAGGCTAGAGACTGTCTTGTCTTTACTTTCTCCCTCAGGAAAAAAACCCCAAACCAAAACCACAACAGTATTTAAGACTGACATCTTGTTTTTCATTAGGTTTTCCGTATTTTGGAAGTGGGCAGAAAGGTACTGCAGGAGCAGTAGACACCAAAAAACATTTTCACTATTACTGCTGACGCTGGAGAGCAAAGATCCCCCTGCAAAGATGTACCTACTCACTATAAAAGAGTGACTACACAGAAACAGATGGCAAGTATGCTACAAAAATCTTTAACACCTCATTATGGAGAAAATTAAGTTCTGTTGTACATTGTCACAGATAAACAGCAGCAATATGTCAATCATGTTAGCCCTCTCATGTCATATTTATCAAAGTGGAACAAGTTAAAATGACAACACATACAACTTTAAGCATTCAGAAACCCATGAAGAAACTATGTAATCTCAATTACCATGGAGATGAAGCTAGAAATGTTTATTGATATATACTGAAATTCGAATATATAAGTCATGAAAATGACTTGAATACATTGTTTTGCTTAAGTCTGGGCAGAATTAGAGCTCCAGGAAAGGAGGGCTTCCATTCCTCTCAGTGTTTGTCTGTGCTGCAGACTTACAGATTCATTCCTAGAGTTCTAACTACAGCAAGCCAACGGTCAACACAAGGTAAGTACCCTCTCAGCTTCTGGGTTCCCATGGCTGACTCCATGCCATCCAGGAATACTAGACAGATTGGAAAACAAGAAAACCCACAAACACACCTATAATTCCCTGCAACACAGGCTACAATATTTGCTTGAAAAATACCATTTATAACAGCTTTCAAAGTACTTTTTCATTTTCCTCATGTTATTATCACAGAATTGTTATTTACATAAGCTTCTCCAGCTCCCTAGTCAGTCTTCCAATTCCCCTACAATCACCTATAGCTACAGACCCTCAGAATTTTGCATTTACTGTACTTTCTTCTCCATTCATGTAACGAACCATGTAGTTTTCTCATTGACTAAAATATTCCTGCTTGCTTCCGAGTTATAAACAGAAGAGGCATTTCCCAGTTGTCTTCTTACATCTGCATGCTGTGCAATACTGCATGCTAGCATTAACTGCAATCCTTATAAATACTGGATTAATTTCACTTTACACCTGAGATTAAGAAAAAAAACAATTGTGTCCCTTTACAGCTCCAAGAAAAGCTCTCAAAGTTTTAAGATAAAGCATTACTGTTCCACATGTCTTAAAACACTATTATGTGTTGTTATTATTAAATGTTATTAAGTAAATGTGTTAATCAATTATTAACTGTGTTATTAAGTTTTATGCCCTCTTCACATCTCCAAAATCTATTCCAAACTGTCAATAAGCTACCTGAACTCATCACATCATCCCTTCAATTGTCTTATTTAGGAACAGTATGCACACCTGTGCTCCTATTGGAAACTAAAAATGTATCTTAACAAAAGCCAAGGAGAACATCTAGGAGGTAGCACGTCTGTTCAAGGCAGGGGACGGTTTTTCAGCTAACATAAAAATGCCTTTTAGCTTTTAAAAACAGGCAGTATTTTCTTCTATTCAGGCCTCTTCCTGCCCTAGTACCAGTGCATTACAAAATTTTCAGTTGAAACAATAGATATATTACTTGGAACTAAACTGTTTTAAGCACATTGCAGTCACTTAGAGCTGCTTTGAAATTAATTTTTTTTTTAAAAAGACAATAATCAGAGGATATTCAAGGTTTAAATATAGAAAAGCCTTTCACTTAAGTTGTTAGTCTTTGTGATGCAGTCACTAGCTAACATATGGATCTTCAGCTCAAATGAGTCATTAATTTCACTGCAGAAATGCTGTTGATGCATCTTCCAGTCAAATACAATGTTAACTTCTTCCTTTGCCATTAGAGTGAGCAATTGAACATTTCACTCCCGACTGGTTCTTTGGCTTAAGAGTCATACTCTGAAATTGAAAACTGCTTGCTCCAACAAAATACACTTCTCAACAGAACCAGAAAACATTTAATTTCATTAGTCTGACCGCATCCCCAGCTAGGCTAAAATGAAAAAAAGCTCTGCTGGGGCAGGACGGAGCTTGAAGCTGAAATACAACATTGAAACAATTATATGCATCTCACTGAGATACCCGAGTAAAATCTTCATCAGAAAGACCTCTACTCATTTCCCTAAATCCTTACACATTTTTTTCATTAGAAATTTCAAGTACTCACAACATATGATCTGTAAGCTGCTGCCAATAATGCTGAAATAGATGCTAATGACCTACCTCATACAAGACAGATTGATCCCCAAAGTAATTCCCGTTTTCCAAATTCTACCATAATTCAACAGACCGATGGATCTCAGTAAATTTCAGGGAAGGCAGATTACCTATGTAGCCACTAGAGTCTTCCCTACGCTCTATAATAATTAATTCCAGGTTTAGAGATTAAGGCAGTCCTAAAAAGTTTCCTAATAAAAATCAAAGCAAATATCTCAGTCTCCTAGAAGATCTGGAACAGGCACAAGTGAGCAGCTGCAAGCTCACTCCACCTGCACTCTAAGATAGCAAGGTGTAAGGCAAAAGAGATGTAAAGGCCAGACACATTAGTGCTAATCTTGTCTACACTACTATATACTGCTCAGACAGGCCCCAAAAGATATCAGGTACAGAGAGCTGACAAAAGAAAGAAAGAAAGAAAAAAACCCGCAAGAAATAGTATAAACTGCTGAGAGCAGCAAACCGAGTGAAACTTGGGTGTATTGTTCTTTCTTTGGACTACAGAAGAAACAGAAAGGAAGGAAACAGAAGGTTTCCAAAACAAACAGAAGAGGGGTTTCTTATACATGGCTGGATAAAAGAAAATAATCTCTATCCACTAACAATTTATGAGTTCTCCAGATTCTCCAAGCAAAAGGAGAGGTGTTAACAAGTAAGAAAGCACAAAATATATCAGGAGGGCATATTTGCTGAAGGATTTTCTTTTATCAGAAATAATTAACTCCACTAAATAGGAATAAAAAACCACCAAGAAGTTTAGAAAAGTCTAGTCACTGACTAGGTTCCACTAAGGATTTTTCTGCCAAGCTGCAACTTGCCATACAACACTTCAAACAAAGCTGCAGATACAAACTTCAACTCGATATGCCTCCTTCTAGCATCTCCATGGATTAACTTTCTAATACAAAGTGTGATGGTTATCACTTGCTGGTACCCAGAAAGTGAGTCACCTTTCCAGAATGAACTTAAGTAAAAAGAGTTTCCTCTGACAAGAAAATTAAGTTGACTTTCAAGGTCACAATAATTTCTTAGTACCCCAGAAAGCCAACTGAAATAAGCAACACTGTCTTTATTAGTATACTAACATAGAGGGAAAAATGTTCACAGCTCTCACTCACCATTTGCAACCAAACTGGAAAGCTTTTTCTCCTTTTTGAAAATATATAAACTTTTATATTATTTAATTATACATATAACATTATATACATAATTATAATTATATAATATAAACATATTTATCTATATAAATAAAACTTGTCCTTGAAGGCTTCAGACACAGAAAAACACTGATTTGAGCATCAGAAGGAAGGTATCAGTAATCAGACAGCTTAGAACATTCACCACAGCACAAGCCAGATAATTTAATTCAGTAATTGTATTCCCTTCACTAGATAAATTTAAGCATATACCAACTTATGAAATATAAATGCTTACATTCAATTAATCTTATAATTAATCAAAAAATAGACTTCCTTGAAGATTCTCAAATAAGACTTGAATACTAGCTAGTTAGTACTTCACAGATAAGTACCTCGATATACTTTTCTTCAGAAGGTAATTAGCACGTTAATAATCTTTAGTCTCTAAAATATATTTAAAAAGTATCAACCTTTTCCACTATGATGAGGTCTCCAACTTGTATGTCTGAACTCTTAACTTGCACTTTACCTTAAAAAGAAGAAGAAATGTAATCAACTTAGGCAGACATTAATAGAGAGTCACAAGAATATAAATCCCAGAATGAAAGTTATACTTAAAGACGTTATTTTGTGGTGAAAATGTTACAATTTATACAAAATGGATCTCTGAGGAACACATAATAATGAGATTTCATCTGTTTGAATAAATAATTAACTGGTTAAAAGAGTCTAGTTTTGTAACTAGTTAACTATTGTAGAAGTATTAGAGGAAAAGAAGTATGTATGGAAGATGCTCAAGTCTGATCTATAGTATCAATAACAGAGTTGTAAAACTGGAAAAAGGAGTCTTTCACATCTCCTACTGGACAGCACTTCTATTTCTGACAAGTCAAGAGTTGTTAGGCTTACAGTCATGGAGCATTCTCACACACATGAGTTGTCAGTCACAGCCCAGTTACCAACAGGTAGCTTTGCTTGGCCGCTGAAGTTACTGATGTAATTGGCACTGTCTGACACTTCTTGGCAATTATAGTGGAAAAGAGGTAAGTCTCTCTAAAGTGAGAAGACATGCCTGAAGATTTCATTTTAGAAAAGTAAAATATCAAAAGCTGAAACAGAGGTTTTTCGTTCTCTAGAGCTGCCCATTCAGTAACTGCTGTGAACAACTCATTCAAAATTATATACAGCACATGTACCAATTTGATTTCTGTATGTTCTGTAGGGTATTAATATTTGTAAGACTGTTAAGTTTTAACACTCTTATTTGATGGACTGAAAAACTGAGACAGAGAGGTTAAGCTACTGCCCAAAATGAGTTATTGTTGATCTCATTAGAATTCAGGAGTCCTAGTCCCAGGTCCTTGCTACAATTCCAGAAAAAGTTGCTTCCCTGGGTTAAAAACAACCAACCCCCCCCCCCCCAACTTGTAGACAAGTCATGACATATGGATATCCTCTTCCAAGATATAACAGGTGATAAATTCAGAACCTGTTAACTCAGGATATAAACACATACATATTTACACAGCCTGATGAGCTGAAACACACACCCATACAAAGTATCTTTTCCCATCAGAAACACTACCATGATACCAAGCAGCAGGTATCTGATCAGCAGCTATCAGATGAAAAGTATGTCAAAACATGGTAAGGTGCTAGGGTTCTAAATAAAAAATCAGACTCAACAAAGTAGAACAGCAGACCCACAAAAGCACAGGATGAGCAGCAATCAGTTTGGAGTTTAATCAAAAGTATTATGAATAGTAGGTTTGCCAATGAACATTCTATCAATCTCTCAAAGTTATACGAAGTATAAAACAAAAACTAAGCTAGGTTCCAAATCCCTGAGACCTCCTCATCATAACTCTCAAAGAAGAGATATCAGGTAGCTAACCTCAAAAAATTCCTTATACTTATATGTGCATTTAGTCAAAGGTAGTAAGATTCATGTTCTGCATACTTATTTTCAGTACTTGCTCTTTAAAATTGCCTTTCATGAAAAAGTAACAGTTGTTTTAAATTTAATTCAGTCAATAATAAATGTATTCCTACAGCTAATTTTTAATACATTTTCCTTGACATTAGCGTTTCTAAAATGTGCAACGTCAGAGGAAAATCAGAACTTTTGTTTGGCCTGTCTGCAAAGTTATTTCTGAAAGCCAGTCCTGGTTATTGATAACGATCTTTCATCTAATGATCAGTTCAACTTTTCAGCTGCTAAAAACACCTCTCCCCCCCACCCCACCCCCGCCAATATAAAACAAATTATATCTTCAATCTGACTCCTAACTCTGCCATAACACATTTGTGAGGATGAAGGGAGTAGCAGAAGACCAAGGTATAAAAAGCTGTAACAAGAAACATTAGCAGTTCTCTACAGGAGTTTCAAGACACCTATGGAAATTAAGTTAGTGTCAATCTCGCGACAATTTTTTTTTTTTTATCTGAAGTAACAAGTACTAAAGCTCAACCACTAAAAGAACAGTCTGATAGCAGATCAACATATTTAGTCTGCTTAGCTGCATGAGCCTGTGAATTCTCTTTATAAATTCTCAAGTTTTGACTAGAAGTGAATAGTATATACTGGAAAAACATCGTAATGTTTACTTTGCTTTCTAAGTCTGTTAGCTTTGCCAAAAGGATAGCATGTCCTATTTTGTTTTCAATTCTTCTGCTAACAATTTTCATCAGTTTATCAGTGTGATAACGAAGTCAGTCAACTGATTATAGTAATAACAGACACAAAAATCCTAGTACCAACTGCATTAAGTCTCAGATCTATGCCACCTATGCAGTCCTGTATGACCAAAACCATTCAGAGATACTAATCAAATGCAACTACTAGCAATTTTATCAACTTAAACAATTGAATTTTTCAGTCACGTTCTAACAGCATCTACAGTAAAGATCAAAAGACACTAAGCCTCAGAGGACAAGAGAAGGTAGAACATTGATTTGCAACATGATGTAGGGCACACAAAAAGCAAAGACTCCTGGTACCAAGTATACCAACAGGAACCTACACTGCACCTTTGCTTGTACTCAGTCTAGCAATCCTGGGAATTTCACGTTATGAATTGAAAAGTTCCCTTATCAGATTGTTTTCTAGGTGGCTTAGTATAACACTACAGAATACAATTTTCACTACACACTAACATGTCTTGTTAGAGCATCCTGTATATCCCCACATGTAAGGAAGTGGCCTGTGACATATAAGATAATTAATTCTACAATGAATCTGGATGGCAGGATATATTCCATTAAAAACTAAATGGTAAAACATGGCAGTAATTCAAAGAGTGGCTTAAAATTTTGAGAAGTCAACAAATAACACTTTCCTTTAGACTAGCAAAAAACAGAATCATTAGATACCATTTCAGAGAACATTAAAATAATGCAATACTACATCTTAGTGAAAATGCATTTAGGGGAAAAAAAAAAAAAAGACACTGAATGTTATTCACTGCATAAATTATTTTTGCAAACTATTTTTTCTCTAAAAACGTCTCCGTAGCAAAACACTCTTCACCATCTGTGTAATTACCAATAAAAAGTCCAAAGCTGTCAGAAGTGGCTGCGCATCCAGACTTTATAGTCCACCAAGGCGCAAGGCTTTCGCCTAAAGCAACATATAGAATTATGCAGAACTGGAACATTGAAATGTGTCTGTAGTAATTCATTATACTCCCAAGATAAAGCCTTTTGAAATGAATTGCAATGATTTGAAAAACTAATAAATATCTCATATGTGCTAACAAGTATTTCACATAAAAATTTAAGAAACAAAGTAAACAAAATGTGGGTATATAGTATATCAGAAACGACTTTGTTTCTTTTTATTAAGAAGTGTCTCTACTACCCAAATGCAAGCCACTCCTGAAAAAACAGTAACTTCTGAGAGCAGCACTTTCAAATTCTTTTCAATTTGCTACTACATCTTACCCATGATACCTTGAGTCCTGTCTGAAGTACTGCTTCTGGAGTTGGTAACAGAGCTTGTCTCTAACCCGTAAATATAAAAGTCTAGAATGAAAGGAGTCAAGTATAGACCATATGAAAATTTTACCTGGCATTTTATTAGCTTGAGCTATCAGCAAAATTAGAGTATACATAATATAATGGGGAGCTGGCGGGGGAGGGCGGCAGGGAAAAGCTTAAAGCTACAGTGAGTCCAAGGTGAGGATGCTGATCTTTCAGTGCAAGCACTGTCCTTAGGTCCTTCTTTCAAACTCCACCTTACACAGTGAACTGAGGTTAGTCTTTAATCACCAATATAAAACTCTAGAGAGAAGCTTCCTAGCTCCTCTCTCCGTACTATCTCCTCTTGGGTGAAAGGGAAAGCCTTCATTCTTTCTTATCCAATCTCTTGGATGCTGCAAAAATGTGGAACAAAACAGTCCCTTTAACATTTTCCTCTCTTTCGGCCTCGTTTTGAAATTCTTTCTTACATTAAGATTTCAAATTCTGTTTCTGTTGTTTCTTACTGCTTCCCTCATCAGCAGATTAAATTGATACAATTCTTTAAAAAATTATCTATTTCAAATGGTCTAAATACCAGGAATGAAGTTATCGGCAGGTGTGAAATACTGCAAGCAAGAAAGACCTAATGTTGTACCTCTAGATTGAGAAATAATGTTGTTCTTTTTTAATGCAGTGGCTTTTTAAAAAGCCAAAGGATGACCTGTTCTTGAAGAGAGCTGAAATTCTAACGTTGTAAGAGGTTTCAATACAGATTTCAAATAACTGCAAAATATTACAATAATCAAGACATTCTGACAAACATCATCTTATTTAAAGTTGCAAATAACATAGGTATAACTGATTGAAAAATGTCTGCCTCTTGACAGAGACCATTTTGCAATTTAAAAAAAGGTCAATTGAGAGATAAACTGAGTAAGGTAGCATTTTAGGAACAGAGCAGCTCCCACTCCATAAACAGAAGTTCAAAAATAAAAAAAAAATTCAAATCACTGTAGTGCTCTCAGACTTCTCAATTCTCCAATGTCCTGGTTTCACCTGGGATAGAGTTAATTTTCTTTCTAGTAGCTGGTATAGTGTTATGTCTTGGATTAGTATGAGAAGAATGTTGATAACACACTGATGTCTTCAGTTGTTGCTAAGTAGCATTTAGACTAAGTCAAGGATTTTTCAGCTTCTCATGCCCAGCCAGCAAGAAGGCTGGAGGGGGACACAGCCAGGACAGCTGAGCCAAACTGGCCAAGGGAATATTCCACACCATGTGCTGTCACGCCCAGTATATAAACTGGGGGGAGCTAGTCTGGGGGGGATCACTGCTCGGCAACTAACTGGGCATCAGTCGGTGAGTGGTGAGCAATTGCATTGTGCATCACTTGTCTTGTATATTCCAATCCTTTTATTATTATTATTGTAATTTTATTATTGTTATTATTATCATTTTCTTCCATTCTGTTCTATTAAATTGTTGTTATGTCAACCCACGAGTTTTACCTTTTTCTTTCCAATTCTCTCCCCCATCCCACTGGGTGGGGGGAAAGTGAGTGAGCAGCTGCGTGGTGCTTAGTTGCTGGCTGGGGTTTAAACCACAACATACAATTTTAAAGGAAAAATACTAGATTTCACACTTTGTTCTCTTCTTATGTATAGCAGTTACTCATATTTTCTCAATTTCACACAGTTTTGGCATATATTTTCAACTTCACTACATTCTTAAGCACCCTTTAAGTATACAGCAAAGACATAAGTTTCACATTTGAAGCCTGGATGGAATTATTTCATTAATCTTATCTCTCCTCACATTCATTTTTTCTTTTGCTTTGCAGGTTGCAAAGCGAGAGAGAGTCCTGCAACACTTCCAAAAATCATGTTAAACATCCTGAGATGAAGTGCATGCCTCTTCTGCAACTCTGAGTTCTGACTATTACAGTTATTTTCTTCTTGATCTTTTTTCTTCAAAACTTCAGTAACACTGCATGGGCAAACCTAACTAGGAAAGGGTCAGGGCAGGACCCCCAACTTCAAGAATGAGAAAGGAAAAAGAGTTAAAATTTCTTTACTATTTTATTATCCAATTGGCTTTTGACAGCTTAATGAAAGAGATAATAGCCTGTTCATGAACTTGAGGTGATTCTTCTGCAGAATAGCAGCATTTTTTCATAGGCACTTAACTGGTCATACCTAAGCGCATGAGACAAGAAGCTGCACCAAAAGTATAACGGTCCCTTAGGAAAGAAAAACATAAGTCCTCCTAAACCTGCATGCACAGGTCTAAAATTTTTTCCATTGCAGTTTCTGCTCTACAAAAGGTTAGGCGGGTGAGCTGCTCTGAAGCAGAAAAAGGCAATTAAATTGACAGGATCTTCAATAACAGGATAATTTCAATTCTACAGGCAGATATTCTTCCTCCCTCCAACTTTAACTTGCATGCTGACTGAAAACTTGTCTATTAAGGATTTGCAGACTTTGATATGCAAAAAAGGAAAGTACATTTTGCAACAAACATCTCAATAAAAAAGTTAAGACAGCAGAATGCATCATACACTGAACAACTTAAGAGATTCCATACCATAATCTAGGAAAGTATACAAGGGAAAAGATTCACATGAAAGACACAGAGACGAGTATGCTTAATTGACTTGCTCACAAAAAAATTCAATACATTTACTGATTGGCATGTTTCATCACTTGCCACAATGGTTGAAGAAGTAGAAACCATTCAAACTTCACGTGTAGCAGGTTCACCTTCTTGACAAGTGCAAAGTTACACATAGCAAATTCACCAAGGGATGACTGAATACTGAGCTTTGCCATGTTACATGACAAATAAAAAGCCGCATAACACTGGATACCTCATGGATTAGAATTAGTCTACAGACATTAAGCTGGCCATTACTGCCTAAGTACAACTGAGTAACACTTAAAAGAGATGTCCCATTCTCACTTGATTTCCTGATCAGAAGAGCTCATTATTATGAAAACACCCTAAGACTTACTGATTAGAACAAATATTTATTCAATGTCTTGAATTACTAAAAAGAAATTCTAAGTCTTCAAGAGTCACTAATGTGAATCCACCAGCTTCAAGAAGCTGGTACTTCTTACACTAGCAACATGCAGGTGATAAGACAACATTCACATGTTTTACCTGTTTAGGGCTCCCTGAGCCTAAGAATGACTCCACAGAAAGTCAACACTGCTAGGTAGTCAAAGACTTCCTGATTTTAGTCTATTGCAACACTGTATAAAAAGATTTTAAATTACAAATCAGCCTACACACACTATCTTCATACAAGTAATTAATCACAATTCAAATCCCAGTAGCTTCTCTTGCTACAAAACACATTTGTTTCCCTATAGGATACAAACAATTTTGCAAAACAACTAACTAGAAACGATCCAATTCTCATCATCCATAAATGGTACAATTACACCAAGGGTAACCCTGAACCTTGCTAACTTTAAGTTTTCCTACTGTCCAATTTGAGAAAAGGCAACCTGCTTAACCTCTCTATGTCAGTTTCTCCATCTTTGAGATGGAAAAAATACCTATTTCAAAGAAAAGACTGTAAAACCTACAAGTCATAAAATCACTAGGAGAAAAAAAGATGCTAAAGCAGTATAAAGTGCAGTTCCACTCTGAAAAGCAACTCTTAAGAGTGGCATTGATTTTCAGGCTTTTAATTAGATCAGTATCAAGTTTGTTCATTCGCAAGTAACAAAGCCTTCTTTCTCCAAACCATTAGCCTGTAGGTTAGTATAGTAAGCCTAACTGAATTCTTCCACTTGAAGAGTACTGCCAATATTAAAATTAGGTAGATTATATTAAAAGTTATTTAGAAAAAGTTTGCAGAAGTGTAGGACTTGACTTTATTAATTTGCACAGAAAAAAACCTAAATCCTTCTCATAACCTGTAAAAATCTTCATCTAATTTTATCACAGCAGGAAGTCCCATTTTTTTGCCTGAAAATGATACCTTTCACTTTCAGAATGAAAGAACCCTATATTAAGGATAGGTGTAATTTGTCATCTATTCATTATTTTATATACGTGTTTGGGGCAATTTTTAGTACACCTTAATTTTGAGTGGGGACTGCAATAATGTTTTCATTCATAAAATTGGCCACAACTCAAAACATTGTTAGGTCATCAATCACACCACTGTCAACATGGGATTGAGAGTTCATTGTAAGCAGAGATCTTGAATCTTTACTTCTATAGAATATCATGGTCTTAAAACCCCCACAAAACAGAACAAAAACCAAGTATGAATTCATGATGGCGCTAACACCAAAACCTGAAAGTCAAAGTAGACATACACATTTGTGGGTAAAAGCTGATAACCTTTTTTAAAAAAAACGCATTTTTAAAACTTCTTTTGACCAAGTCACTGCTCTCTACATGTCAGTTCCTGATATAGCTGCTTGGCTTTACCTATATACTATTGCATACTATTTTAAAAATCTCTATTCCATATCTAGAAAACAGCTGTGTCAAGATGACCAAATCCGATTTTAATCTGACAACTTCCTTATTTCTGGAAGAAGCTACAAAATGGAAAGTTTCTCAAATACACATAACCTCATGAAATATTTCATGAGCTGGGAAAGAAGAAATCAGGATTCCAAAACTTCTACTTAAATGCTGCTTAAATGCCTAGCAATTTACCAGAAACTCCAATATTAACTCTAAACAAGTGAAAAAAGAAGCACAAAAGACACCAAACTTAGCTCTTAAAACAGCAAATGTCAGTCTTGACATTTACATCACAGTGGTAACTATAACCTATACATGTGCTTCCAGAATTAAGAATTTCAGATTACTAACACTATTGCTGAATGGGGTAGGATTGCACTACCTATTTCAAAGGTGAGTGTTCAGTGGCCTACCATAACAGATCCAAAAAATGAATAAACCAACTACCAGGTTAAATTACAACTTTGAAAGAACAGCCATTAAGAGTCCACTTCTTTACAGATTTTATTAAAGACTATAAAGATCTGGAGGCCAGCAGTGCAACCACTTGTGTTAAATGATAGCTATCCCATTTGCAGATTTCCATAGTGGTTATGTCTAAATGTTGATAAAGCTATTTCAGGCTGACAAGGAAGGGAAGAATGATAGGCAAATATTCCCTACAGTTGTTCTCTTCCATATGCAAACTCCAGAAAACAATACAAGTCTCCATACTGCGAGGAAGCGGTGTAAATTCCTCTCAGCTGCTAGGTTAGGTCATCACTAATGAGACTCTTGCCTGTTTACTTACCTTCCAACTACTTTAAAAAACAGGTAAGACAGCACATACTTGTGTTACATTATAAGCTTTTCATCCATTTTTTCCTGGAGAGAATATTACCTAGAGCTACTCCAAGAGTTTAGTTTCTAATTAAGACTCCTGTATCTGGTGAGGTTACTCTTCCCACTGACTCTCAGAAGTTATTCACCAAGATTCACTAAAAAGTGCAATGAAATGTATGGTGGGAATTAGTGAACAGAATTTACACTTGGCACAATGTATGCCATATACTCTAACTGCTTGAGACACAACCTCACATTCCTGAACAACTTCCCACTTCTAGAACTTTTATGCCAAGGAAAATCCTTAACAGAGACTTCCCAGGATATTGTAGCAAAATAACTTCTGAGTGTAATAGCAAGGTCATGTTGTTTTGTAAGGTTATTAATTACAGTTCAACTTGATAATAGGTTATTCATTATTTCCTGGAACCTTTCTATATGGCACTGTTCCGAATCTAAACAGTAAAATGTGCTAAGAACATAAAAGTGGAGAGGAGTGCATAGTTTCTCCTCTTATGCCCATGTTTAAAATTTACAATATCCTACCAAATTTAATTGTCACTCTACAGCTGAAGTGCTTCATTTCCTTAAAAGTCTTTGTGAAAAACTGTCAAAGGTGTTTGAGTCCAAAAAAAGATGTAACTGTGATTTTTGCTTTTATTAATCTCTGGAAAGAAAAAAGCCTGTTCCTACTGCATAATCATATAGATTTTAAATCATAATGCAAAAATTGAAATCAGTATTTTTGATACTGAAGCTGATTCACAATACATCTTCCTTTTCTTAAGCACAAATATATCCACCAAGTTTGAAAGGCTCTAGTGAATTTTAATTAGATTGTATTTCTTAGTTACTGATCCCTTATTTCCTATATACACTTGATACATAGCTGACTGTTGCTGAGTTACTGTTTGGTATCAAGCTCAGAGGAGAACTGCACTTTGAAGTAATAGTCCTAAACAGCAGAATGCTTCAAAAATACATACAATTATACACATACACCTTTCCTTTAAAAACAACAAAAGCTTTACAACACTTGTAAACAGATCAAGTTTAAGTTGTATTTATCTAAGGGAAATCATGCACTTTTAATTCAGTATTAGTTTCATTCTGAATAGTGCAGCTTAAGACTATTAGCTATTTCTTTGAACTGAAAAATCTGTAAATGTAGATATAAGAAAAAGATGAAATATTTTAAGGATTTATACAAATGGTTTTGCTAACCTCGTACTGTCAGCTTGCTATATAACTGTGAGTTCATTTCCTTGTCTCTCTTGTAACGTCGAAATTCATCAACGGCTTCCCGTACCACTGTGACCGTCAAAACAAATCCCTGTTAAAGATATAATTATGCAATTCAGAATTCTCAAAGTGCTAGAATAGAAATACACAAGTAGGAACACTATACAGAGTAAGAACATGTGCTTAGAATATTTATTTTTTCTCATTTGGATTTTAGTGTTTTCTTCAATCTGTTAAAATAGTATCTCGGTTTATTCCAAAAAAGAAAAAAAAGTAAAATCATACTTGTACATTGTATGAATATAATTAGAATAACTACATCTCCAAATATATGTAATTTAGGTATAATTTGAAATTTAAAAAAATTAAACTGCTTTGGATGAGCTAAAGACAGCCTTTATAGTTCAATAAGCATATTTCCCTATCTTACACAAATTTTAGGGCTTTACCAAAAACATTTTAAAAGTCTCCAATTCTAATTTTGAGTTCACTGCCTTTTTCCTCACAGACAGAAATGAAAAGGTAAATGGATGGCTAGTTTAATTAATTTTGCCATCTTAAACGTAGTTATTTACCAATATGTCACAAATATTGACAAAGAAAAAGGGGGTTTGTTCTGAAAAACTAAGTATCAAAATGCTTTGGCTGCTACTTTGACAGGATAGTGCCACTGTAGCTTCTGCTGGAAGTGCAGAGTGTGCTACATGCGCCTAAGGTGGTCTCTGGCCAAAAAAGATGGTAAGCTAAAAAGAATACAGAACAGCTCAGGGATAAGCATGTAAGAGTTTCTCCTCTCTCCCTTTCTAAACCTCCTCAGATATGGTCTTCTGGCTTCTTAAACTCAAGTGCTCAGTCCTTCTACATCAGTGAAAGGGAAATAAAATTTTCAACAGTAAAGGGATCTTATCATTACTGTAAGATGGCTAAAAAATTCAAATATTCACAAATCCTCCAACAGATAAGGTTTTAGATTATCTATCTAGCTTCAGACACCCACCAGTACTTTCCTTCTATAGAAGGAAATTTATGCCATTAGACTTTTCTTGCAGGCGACAAACAGTTTGCCAACCTTCCCCTAATCTCCAAGCAATAAGAAAGGAGTGAAGGTGTAGAGTTTTCCTAAAGGAGTTTTGACTAAAATTCTCCCTTTCAATAGCAAAGGGTGTTTTCAAGTTCCAAGGCTTACTCTGTTGCAACCTTATAGTTAAACACTTCTTGTTTGTTCAGGTTTACATTAGCTACAACAATTATATTAGAACTATGTAGAACAAAAAAGTGCCTTTGCAAAACGCATTCCTTTTCACTCCTAGAGCATAACTGAATGAGCAGTAGGGTCCCCTTTCCTGGCAGCAGCATTTTCACAAGCTTTGGCAGTACAGATATTTTAGCAGCATAAAAAAGGCACTCCTGAAGCACCTTCAAATACCTTTTCCATATATTTTCCAGTGCTTGATTTAAGTGTATTATGCCTGTTTGTTGTAAAAACTGTTGAAGTAGAAAACAACAAAAAAACCCAAACAAAACCAACCCCCCCCCAAACCCTTTAGCACATAGTCAACTTCTATTCAGTTGGTTTTAAAAGTATCAGGCCAAACAATTTTTCTTTTTCTTTAAAATCTTGAGAGAAAATACAAGCCAAGCCAGAGCTACTCCTCTGATTATTACTGAAAATTTATCAGCAGTTACATGCTCTTCAAAGAAAACCAAACATATCTGTTAAGCAACAAAGACAGCCCAATGGGTCTGACTTAAATGTTTTTTTATATTTTCACCATACGTACTGAGCCTTACTCAACGTCCAATTAATCTCTTTTACCTGGAGGTTAGTCATTAGTAGAAAAGCTATTCAAGTAGAAACAAGTGAGTTTAGCAAAAAAGGGTACCACTAGCACTGAGATATTGTTGTATTTTCAAGCTGTATGTGAAAACTGGGAAACATCATTCAAAATATCCTTGAATAAAACAAACACGTCTATACAGAACAGATTAGCAGTGTTTGCAAAATACAGTATTTTCTCCCTTCTTTGGGCAGGGATGAGATTGGCTGAGATACTAAGTGATTTTTTTCCTTACTACCCCACTAATTTATAGAGCTGTACACAGCACTTCACTGTGAAGAGACCAACTCCCAGACAAGGCTGACTTCTGTCTTTTCTTACTGGGTCAGTGACAAAGACCTTTGTAAATATCCATTTCAAATCCCACTGTTGAACAAGCTTTCTGTCTTGGAAGTGGCTTTTGTTGCAGCAGAAGCCAAAAGTTGTCTGGAAATAGAGGTGTGAAGAACCTCCCGGACACTGTCTCAATTTATCAATACTTAAAAGGACGCATGTTGCAACAATTAAAACAATGAAATCAATCCAGAATATTTGCTCTATTGACTTGTTAAGAACGACCTTTACTCAAGCAGTCAGCATGTCACTGCTCCTCTTGAATACCACTGAGAATAAATACTACTGAAAAATACCATTTTTTTACAAATTTAGAAAATAAAGCGTTTGTTGTTCCTGTCTTGCTTTTAAACCTGGGGTGGAGGGGCTGGGAGGAAGATGAAAGAGAAGGTAATGATCTGGTACAAACAAGAAAAGAATTCCAAATCATGGAATATAGCTGGCAAACTACCAAAAGGGCCTCCTCTGAAGAGAATACAATTTTCAAACCTTAGGAAACCTGAGTCAGAAGCAACTGGTTTGAACAGTTTCCCAAGAAAATACTGCAGAGGGCTCAATAATAAAAAGACGTATTGAAAGGAAGCAAGTGCAACTGCCAGGGCAATCAATTAGGAAAAGCATGCTTAATGAATGACTTATTTTCAAGACGCATTTTCCTCCTGCTTTATCCATGGCTTAAAATATTTTATCTCAATTTTTATGAAAAAAGGACATGATAAATCCAATACAGAAGGAATGCAAAAAATTTATGCTTTCAATTCTGACCTAGCCTGAAAACAAAATAGTGAGCAAACAAAAATAAACTGAAAGAAATTTAACACACAAATTACCTACGTTACCAAATAGGGTTCTCTACTAGCTGGAAGGGTTTTTTTGGTTGGTTGGTTAAAACCTCTCAAGTGACCAGCAGCCAGAAAGGAGCACTACTCATTCAGACTAGCTGGTTAACAAAAACGACGTCCAGCATGAGGGGCAGGAGTGTGGTAGGCAGGTGGAGGGGAGGGCTATCGAACAACAGCTTCTGGAGTATCTGCTGTAAAATACTGCAATTTTAAAAAAGCATTTTACTTCTGTTACATACTTTAATCACTGTAGTTTACCGGGTGCAAGTTTATGAAGTGTACATATACATGAACTTTTCATCTGAAGTTAAAAAACCAAAACTTCTAGTTAATAGTATTTTTCTGTTTACCAGAGGAGCCCAGTACGTGTACAGGTAGCCTATTTTCAATGCTGGTACAAACTGTGAGCAGGACACGACGAGAAAATAGAGATTCAAGAAAAACTTGAACTGTTCATATAAAACCTAAAATGAAAAACACAAAATAGATAAATGCCTTAAAATTTGTACCCATAATGTACATAAAATTCACTTTTTCATAACAGTTGATATAAAACCATTATATGGCATACTATTATATATGGCACTATTACAGCACTATATAGCACAATACGCTATGCACCATCACCAACAACTACATGCACTATAAATTATTTTAATATTATACTGCTATTTTTGTTGAGAAAAATCCTTTGATGTTAATGCCTCTCTTCACTCCAAAAAAGCAATTTTGGTATTTTGAAAACTGGACTATGCGAACTCTTCAAATCTTTACAAATATTAATCAAGATCACTGTACAAAGATTTACTCTAAAATTTTAACAGTAAACAGAATTCAGATGTTTGTAGAAGCATCTTGCAATTATTTTATATCCAAAATAGTTACCTTTGTTTATGAGTTAAAACAGTTTTTGAAAATTTTTTGTTACAGTATCAATAAAAAAAGCAAAGTAAGTTTGTATCTGAGCTTTCATTGCTTACATTAAGTTTTCATTTTTAACTGCTAAACCTTTTCTTCCTAAAAATACAGCACTAAAAGTAAATCTTAATTTTTCCTTAAGTACCAATACTTAAATTCTATTTTATCTGTCTCATGACATCTTTTTGTCTTAAAAATTTTCTTATCCTGGCCTTAAATAATAACAATTAAAAAAAAAAAAACATTAGCATCAAATGAACAGAAACCATTTACAAAAATATTATTCTAGTCTTTGTCACTTGAACTTTTAGAGAGTAACAAAACTGAGTAGGCTATACCATGCTGCTCTGCGTCCCTGTGAGATACCCTAAGACTTCAGCCCTGTCAGCAGCACATACCGAAACAGTATACATGAACTCCTTGCTACTTTTGTTCACCACAGTCCCTCAGCACACTCTCTCCTCAACACAGCCACTGAAGTGTCTCCTCTTGCAGGGCTGCAAGCTCTACAACTCTTCTGCCTTCTTTCTGAAGTCCTTTTGTTCTCAAAGGGACAAAGGCTACCATCAAGTCAGATGCAGTCCTTCAAAATTACCATTTCCCACTGTTCTTAAAAATAGTGAAACTACTCAATGTTCAAGAATAGATGTTGTTTAGGAAGATGAAATGAACACTACAGAAAAGATCCAGTGAGTAAGGCTAAGCGACACTGCTCTCTTTCCAAATGGCTATCATGTGGAAATCTCAGAATAAGGCAGTATTCTTCAGTTTCCATAGGAAGACAAGCTTTTTACAAAAGCAACCACAGTTTAAGTTTTCAGAAAGTTTAAACTACAGAAAATTTGTAACAGAACAACATGGGCTTTTGAGGTAATCTAGAAGAAAGGCTCAGCATTAGATTTCTCAAAAGATTATTTTGCATTAAGTATTAGTATATAAGATATGTTTATTAATAAATCAAAGATTTGGTCTAAACTCCAAGATAATTGTCCAAGTTTCAAGTGAAGACACAGTCACCTTATCACAGAATACATTGTCCCATATTCCAAAGGAACGACAGATGCAGACATTCCTTTGGTAATTAAAAGCACCAGTTCAGCAAGCACATGTTCTCAACATTGCTTTAGTTATAATTACAATGCTAAGAACATTATGCATTTTATAGAGTTTTGAATCTTCAAAGACTTCACATCTTTCTTTAGTAGGCCAGGATAACATGGCACCTCCAGCAGGATGATCAGAAGTGGCTACTCAACTTGGAACACTGAGACTTGAGAAAATGGATAATCAACTGTTTCAAAGCTAAAAGATTCAAAATAGATCAAAAAGCCAGATTTAAAGAGTGTCTCCATCTTTTAGTCGTACAATGCAGTTAATATTACAATGACTTCTGCATGAAAATCAACATTATTGGACAGGTATTTATTGCTGTTATCAGTCCAACATTATTACTCAATTATGTAAAAGCCTATGCCCTAGGAAAAAATATTCAGTGAAGTTCGTTTCAAAGTGTCTTTCTGGCAGGCACAATGAAGTAGCAGTACCTCAAAATTGCCACTTTCTTGCACGAGTGCTACATTACTGTTCAGCTAAAGGCTACCCAAACAGCGTCAAGTCAGAAGATTTTTTTCAATAGCATGGAATTCTATTCCACTATTTACCAACAAAACTGTAAAGCCTAAGCCTAAAAAGTCAAATTTGAAGTTGCAGGGAAAGTCAGAGCATTCTTCCAAAATGAAACTAATTCAGCTTGAACCTGTACCTTGTGTTAATACTGATGAAGTTCATATACTCATTTCTAGTGGTATGTTTAACTGTTTACAAAGACTTGATATACCAAGTCAAAGAAAAGTCCACCGAGTACTTGGGGAGGTGCAGATCTGCAAGAGCACCCATCTTGCAGGTGAAGGTGGGAGTTAATAAGCACCGTCCTACAAATCTTTTGAATCCCAGCATACCAGTGACAGTTCATTCAATACAAGGCTAAACACTTCAGTCTAGTTAAGCAAACTGAAAAGTCTCCAGTTACATAAAACCGACTTAAAAAAACCAAAAAAACCCCTCCAAAAACCCCAGACTACTGCTTTGAAGCTCAGGAGAGGTATCACAGAAGACAGTCTTTATGGAAATTTACACAAAACTTCTAAGCAGCTATACCAAGATGTATATGAAATAATAAACAGAAATTGAACAACCTGGTGTAAAGGTAAAAGCAGTAAAGTATTGTATACAAATGTTAGGAAATTAGATGATATTTTGGAAATGTTACAGCTCTTTTAGCCAGTAAGTAAAATTCTGTTGACCTAAACATTATTTTAAGCTTGTATTTTGATATGAAATCATTGAATATTACCCACTGCCAGCTGCAATGTTAAAAAAAGATACAACTCTAAACAGAAGACAAAACCTCACATGTTGAAAATTTCAACCAGGGTAAAACACTGGAGTCAATATTTATGACTTAGTCACATTTATGGATTTGGAACCAACACAACTATCTTCCCTACAAATCACTTTTAGTGGAACAGCATAAAAAAACCAGCTACACAGTATTTGTAATAAATGAAAAGTGTTGATTTATGTCTAAAATTAAAATTTAGAAACATTTTATTTTCACTAACTATTGGGCTTTACGTTTGGGATCTCACTTCATTCTGAAGTTACTACTGAGTTTCCAAATACTACCACCAAAATAAAAAAATCTGATTCTGCCTACACTGTAAAAAACAAGACTTTCAAAAGACTAAAAAAAGAACAAACATTCTCAACAGGTAATTGCAAGCTATGGCTGATCCCTATAGTAAATGTGAACCTAGTTTAGGATTTGTCATCTACACTGCAGATTTCTAGTCACAATAATCAATGGTTTACTATATGCTTAATGAATTTTGTGACCTTTAGGAAAGCATATGTGGCTTAACCAATTTCAGTGTATTTAATAATTTAAACTTCGGAAGAAAACATTTACTTTGTTCAATAGAGATGAGAATATTTTATCCGCCTGTGATAAGTGACATTTTATTTCTTTGACAGGAGATCAGTCTTAATTACAAAGCCATTAATTCTTTTTGTTTTAATAAAGAAATGTATTAGAAAGCACCTGCCAGTCATTGGACCAAAGAGGCCAGAAGAATAGAATCAATACTCTTATAAACCAGCATGATCACTTAAATAAAAAATTTAAGACAAAGCATGTCTATATTCAAATGTAGAAGACATTCAGTTTTTGAAACAGGACACAGGACTCTTGGACTGTATTAGTAGAAGTATGAGTAGAAGTGTATTAGTAAAATTTGTAATATCACAGCAGCATACATTTTTATGTTTTAACTACTGAAGCTTCAAAAGTTGTCTTCTCTATTGCTATATTTCATTATAACAATTTTTTTTAAAACTATGAACTAGACAAAACTGTAATGTCTCTTTTGTCTTCATATACACTGTGAATATTATAGGCAAAAAATTGAAATTAAGACGCAATATGGCTTCTTAGAAAAAAAGTGACAAAAACCCTTTCCACTCCACAATAAAAGTATTGTCTGAAGAATTGCATTCAAAACCAAAAAGACATCACTATTTTTAAAACTGCAATAAGAAACACACTTCTGAAAAGTACTAAGTTACTAAACTAGGCCTTACTTGTTGTCCTATAAATTGAAGAGGTGGGTTGGTTTTGTCCTTTAATGAGTTGCCCGTTTCAGAATACATTATTCATTATATTTTCAATGGCAGGGAGTATGAGAAAATATCTATGGGAGTACATTGTGATTTTCAACTATTTATTTCTCAAGTGAAGTCAGTGCTTCACAGTATTTTCACACTGACTGTGTAGAAATGCTTCTGTTTTAAAAAGAGGATTACAAATTTCTGATGATGAATAGAAAAGTGCAAGGAAACCCATCTCAAATTTCTAAAGCTTCACTGAATTCCAACCACTCAATCATACACACTGTGCTGCTTTAGTAAATATCCCTTTGAAAAGAAAACAATTTAGATAAAAAGCAGCCTTGCTCTCAATGGTGAATTTTAATTGAAGACATCAATATAAAAAGAAAAAGAAGAATCTGGGAAAATAAAATTATCTTTTTGCAGAACCATCAGAAACCACTACAGAACATATAGTCAGCCCAACACCAAAAAAAACAGTTAATAGCCTTACCCCAGGTATAAAGGTAAAGACGTTGTATTTTTGATTTTTTATGGCATTTTTGGGGTATTTTTCTTCACACTTTTCAGGACACCCAAGCCACACTGTGCGAGCCTTCAGCTCTTTCTTTCTTCGGCAAATGTTTATGAGCCAATCAGAACAACTGAAAAGAAAAACAGTTGTTTACTTTAAAAGTTTACTGTATGTGATTACTATTTCCAAACGTGGAACCCTAAAGGCAAATACCTAAGAAAAACAGGCTTAAAAATTTTTGCCACATCTAAACAAGCAAGCATGATGTTGACTTGTAATATTTAGGGCAATTACACAGTACTCAACTCATTCAGATACATACATATATAAACACTTGGCACATTCTTTACAGGAAATCCTAATAAAATAATGACAAGTTTCACTACACATTGCCCTGACACAGGTTCAAAAAATTCTAGTTAATACAAGTCTGCATTAGCAGTGGCTAAATTCCCACACCATTAAATAATTAACTCATGAGGAAATAAAGCTTCTGTCAGATAAAATTAGAAAAAATTCAACAGCTTTGTATACAATTTCCACATATTTTGCAAATCTTAGTTTCCTCCGTAAGACCGCCTATAGCAGGCATAGCAAGGAAGCAAACCTAATGCCACGCTGTCAAATGTTTTCAAAAAAACCCAAACCAAACAAACAAAAAAACCCCAAACCCCCACAATGTAAATGCAGATCACACAGCGATCTGCAACGGTGAACTTCACAGGAGAAAGGAGAAGCATCCTTGCCTAACCAGCTTACAAATCTACTGAAGAAGGTTTAAACAATAAGCAATGAGATATACAGGAAGAGCTCACAGCCACCTTTAAACAACTGGAATTTGGACAAGGACACAGGAATGATGGAAGGAGATCACACTGTAAGAGGAACAAAAGGCTGGCAAACAGAATGATGCCACTGAGGCTCAGCAGACTATTTACTAACAACAGTAAAACAAGAAACAAACAAACTCACATAATATTATCAGCCTAAGACTTGCTAGGACTAGCCAACAGGGGCAGATTATTAACGCAGATGAGTACAGATGGTTTGGAAAGAACCAGTAGCGTGGAAAGAAAAGAGGGTTTGCCATACGCTCTATATACTTGTTTTACAATCCCATATGTTAAAGGAGAATTTCTCTGCATTTTTTTAATACTGGGGGGAGGTGCCTTAATCACATTGGGAGACTGTTTTAGGCAAGTGAATCGGGAAGACGGAGTGTCATGGTTTAACCCCAGCCAGCAACTAAGCAGCACGCAGCCACTCAATTCCCCCCACCCCACGGGATGGGAGAGAGAATTGTGGGGAAAAAAAAAAGTAAAACTCGTGGGTTGAGATAACAGTTTAATAGGACAGAAAGGAATAAAACAGTAATAATGATAATAACAACAATAATAAAATGACAATAATAATAATAAAAGGATTAGAATATAGAAGACAAGTGATGCACAATGCAATTGCTCACCACCCGCCAACTGATGCCCAGTTAGTTCCCTAGCAGCCATCCCCCCAGGCCAACTCCCCCCAGTTTATATACTGGGCTCGATGTCACACGGTATGGAATACCCCTTTGGCCAGTTTGGGTCAGCTGCCCTGGCTGTGTCCCCTCCCAACTTCTTGTGCCCCTCCAGCCTTCTTGCTGGCTGGGCAGGAGAAGCTGAAAAATCCTTGACTTGGTCTAAACATGACTTAGCAACAACTGAAAACATCAGTGTGTTATCAACATTCTTCTCATACTGAACCCAAGACATAACACTATACCAGCTACTAGAAAGAAAATAAACTCTATTCCAGCCGAAACCAGAACACTGAGCAGACAGGCCTTCCGTGAGCACCTACTGCAGCCGAAGCGCGGACCTAACTGGTCACAGTGGATTTCAGCTACATCAGCAGGTGAAGTTGAACATGAAGTAAAGTGACATGTTTTCTAGTGAGGTTTTTGAATGTATTGACAATATTTTTGATGCAGAAAAAAAAAAAGTAACCACTAGGAAGTTCTTCTAAATTGTATTCAAACCAACAGAAAGGATTTTGCTGAGAACAGGAGGGGAAAGTTATGATCCAGTCACCTAAGCATTGTTTCCCTGGATGACTTCTGAAGAGTCAATCTACTTGTATGTATTTGTACACACCTGAAAGAAAACAGAAAGTCATAACCAACACTGATATATCAGAGCAACCTTTAAAATGGAACTAATTTCCCTCCGTAAAGAACCAGATGCGCTACTGCTTGAGAATACATGTCCTCTCTTGACTCCTGGGGCTTTGAGCACCCTGATCTAGTGGAAGGTGTCCCTGCCCATGGCCGAGGAGGTTGGACTAGATGATCCTTAAAGATCCCTTCCAACCCAAATTATTCTATGATTCTATGTCTCTAATAAAACTTAGCTCTCAAGATATTTCTCTTAAGGAAAGTAAAGGAACATATTCTTGGAACTGACACAGTTGGAAAAATCATAATTGCAGAGTAGCTTGTTATAAAACCAAAATAATTTCAGTGAAGTTCTGCAAAGCTTTATCTAGAACTTATTAGGTAATTGACTATTGAATATGTCATTTTTCAGACAACAAAAAGCTAGAAGAGACAGCAGTACATGCAAAAAGGAGATTAGAATTCAAATCGGTCTTGACAGATTGGAAAAACTACCTGGAAGAAATAGAACACAGTTAAACAGGCAAAAGCGCAACATAGTACACTTACACAGAAATAATCAACTACGCAAACACAGAATTGGAAAAGAGTTAGCAGACAGCAGCTCAGAAGAGGACTCAGTTACTGCATAAGAATGATACACATGCACAAAAAACCAGCACATCTGGTCAGTGTGGACAGGCATATTGCTAGCAAGTCATGAATGTATTCCTTTTTCACAGTCCAGTGCTAGCCAGATCTCATTTGGCTTACAATACCATGTTGAAATTTGGTATTCAAAAAACAGGCCTACTGGGAAAACAAAGACCACACACAAGAGCAACAAAACAATTACAGGTCTAGAAAGCAGGGTAGGCTTGTCTACTAGATACACCGAAGGAGACAGAGTTGTTCACAGAAGGCTGAGTGTGGACCTAATATCGTTTCAAGTATGTAAGAAACAGCTGCAAAGAGGAAAGGGACAATTATTCTCTAGGTCCACCATGATTAAGTAATGGTGGACTTCAACTGTGGCAAATAAGCAAGCGGGGGGGACAGACATTGAGTAAATGCTTCTAACAACTAGGGTGGAAAGAAACACTTAGGGAGGCTGGAATTGCTACCACTGCAGGTCTCAAAGATCTGGTTAGATCAGACATAAGCAATAGGTGTAATTCATCCTGTGCAGGCAAGGAATTGACTGGACAGCCTCTTAAGGTCCTTTCCTATTCTGTTTTTCCACAATTACAGAATCACAGTACACACAAATATGCAGGGAAGAAAGGCTGTTAGCTTACATTGCCACAGTCCCACTTAAAATGTTCTTGTCTGTAGCCTACATTAACCCAAGCCTATTATAAAGTAATTTTGCCAAAGAACAAATGGAATTCAAAGTTACAGGCTCTTTTTAAAGAAAACTAGAAGTTATGCAATAGTAAAATCATTCAAAGCAACATTCACTTCATTATGGAAATGCCACTACACCAATACTCACAAGCTGACATTTAAAACACTTCAATTTAAAATGCTGGATTCTTAAGATTTCCTCCCTGAAACTTTCACTGTGGGATGGACATCAATTTGGTTTGATTCTATGTAAACATGCCTTTTATTTTTGTTACAAATACAAGCCCACTCAGCAACTTTTTCCCATCACTTTTAAACAGTAACAAAGAATCATTCCATCGTAAAAACTGTGTTAGTTCAACATTTGAAATTCAGCCCTATTATTTAGTAACATACAAGTCCGAAAAATCACGTTACCTTGATCATTACTTAAATTTTTCTTTAAAGCAAAATGAACAGCAGTCTTTCTATGTCATGGTTCCACAATCAGTTTAATGGCTGTGAACCTATCCTGCTGCTGCTGAAACAGCTAGTACCACCCTCCTCCCATAACAAAGGTGTGGGTTCTTGCCCCTTCCCTTGTGCTGACACAACTACTCATGCAACTGCATGGGTAAACCAGACCCACAAATTGATCCAGCTGTAAACTAACGCAGAATAAAAAGGGGGACTATTTTCTGGTAGATCCACCCCTGATTCTTGAATCTGTAAATCTGTAAAAATAGTTGAAGCGACACAGGCTACGTGCTTGCAGGAGAAGGTGCAACGATTCCACTCAGTGCTAGCTTGGATTTACACTTGATAAAACTGCTCAAGGAATTAACACTTTAAACATGTTAGTTTCCAGGGCAGGGGGGTGGTGAGGACAATACAAATGGAAGAAACAGCTTAGCTGTATAGTAAGAAGTGTCGAGACAGATCTGTAGCACATGAGTTCCAAGGAAAATAATTTTTTCCAGGGAAAGCGAGCAAGCATGACAGCTTCTGTCTACAAGCCCACAGACAGAAATTTCCTGACAGCCTTTGGAATCCTGCATTGCTTAAATCAGTTTTTGAATTTAAACCGTAAACAGACTAAACATTTGACTAGGCACAGCCTCTTTTGTAGAATAATTTCTTCAGACACTGAGGACTTTTCTATTGCAAAAATTAAACATTTGACTAAAGTAACTGAATTATATTGCCTTCCTCGCCACAGAGCTTCCCCTTCTTGAAACTTTTTCCATTACAGATCGACAGAGAAACTGAAAGAGATGCCATAATGACCATTAGTTTAGCAAACGCCAAAAAGTACAGACACAAGAATGATGTCTGACTGGGAAACAACTGTGATACCTTTGATAAAAGGGATTTGACTGACACAGAGCTAACAACACTGAAGTTCTCAGACACAAGAAAACTCAGATGATGGAAATATTACAGGTTATGCCCAAATCAGTATCATAATGGTTCAGATGAGTTTTACTACCTTAAAAGAAAAAATCAGTTAGATTCTGCCATTACAGTCTCAGCAGTAATCACTGTTATATCACAGGAAGAAAAAGAGGTGGATGCGCTGGCCTCAGAAATCCTAATCAATTTACATTAATTCAGATTTTTAAGAACAATGAAGTCTACCCGATACTTTTGAAACTCAGATTATCAACACCCAACACATACTTAATCTGAAATTAACATTCCCCAATACAGAAACTATTTTTGTGCAAGGGTATGGACCCTTTCATGCGCTTTTGTACCCACTCAATTTGTGTGAAGCAAACATCAGGAGATAAATCAGAATAGCATTCTCCGAGCTTCAAATATCCTAAAAACATAATGTAAGATATAGCATGATCAAGACACACTTCAGATTTTCCTGAAATCTTTAATGTAAAGCCACACCTTATGCTATGGATTCAGCAATTAAAAATCACATTCTTGTTTATTGATTTAAGCATTTACTTCAAATGCCCTTGCCTAGAAAATTCAACACATGCACAGAAAGCTTTTTTTCTTAAGCTAGCTATAAGCCATGTTGCCTATATCAACACAACAGATTGGATATATGAAGAAATTAACTAATTGATAAAAGAACTTTAAGTTATATCTATTAAATGACTTTTTACCAACCTGCTTCCTAATGTGTTTTTATTCATAGGAACAATAACCACACTCTTCATATTAGTAACTGATGCCGTATTTAAAAAAACTGGAGTAGTTGTTAAATAAGAACCCTTAACTTTTTCATAAATGGAGCATATCTCTCCAAGTCAAAAGCTAAAGTAAAAGTCTCAACTGACTCTGCAGCTCTAATAATAAAGGCTTTTTTTATTTTCTCTTTTCATTACTTTTATCCTACAAGCTTAACTGCCAGTATCTTTCACAAAACAGCATTTTCATCAGAATGGAAAGATAATATAAAAGCTCTATATTGTCTGCAAGGGTCAGCTTTTCCTTATTAGGTTTTAAGTAGCAGAAACTAGTTCTGCAAAGAAAACATACTGTAATTATTGTACTCAACAGGTAGCTTCAGTAATCAGGCCAAAAGCAACACAGTGGTCATGTCATTCTTAAAAGATCAGCATTTTCCCATGCTTCTGCATAACAAATGCGTTGCAGATTAATTGAAAGCGTACAGGCCATCTTAGAGCCCAAATTAATCCGAGCATTTGATATCCCCTTCACTTCATATGGAAATGCCATTCAATGGCACCATTTTCATAGGGACAAAGTGTTTTTTGATAACAAGTGGAATGTAAATCTCATGAGAAAGAAATCAATCCAGCCCAAAGAACTCCAGAGTATTGATCTATGTGCATTATAATTTCACAAGCTTGAAGAGAATTTGTAAGTTAAAGGGGAAATGATTACAGCCACAAAACAGCTGCTATATCACAAAGTTTTCTTTTAACTGTGCTATGAAAGCAAGAAATAAGCAGTTTCTGAAGTTAAAAGTTACATTGATTGAATTAAGTCTTCAGTTTGTTCAAAATCAAAGACAACATTTGATTTAATTATGATTTTTTTCTTGCAAATGTAGAAACTGTTTAAAGAGCTGCAGATTTGCAAATAAAGTACACGCCATTCAGTTCCAATCAACAAGTCTATTGTCTAAACAGAAGTTGAAAGCTGAATAAAGGATTTTTACAAAATCAATTTTAATGTACAGTGAACTTTGTCAAACCTTCCATATTTACTCCTGCCAAAAGGGTGAAACTTTTTCATCTAAACAGTAACAGTTTGTGATGTAGCAACAAAAATCTATAGAATATAAAATTCTAGAGCTGCAAAGTAAATGATGGAAAACTTCCTCTCACAAAAGTGAGATTAATCCTAACAATGCAAGACAGACAAGAAAAACCTAGTGGGTATGGAGGGTTTTGTTTGTTTGTCTGCAACAAGTAAAATGATTTTGAACACAAACACAAGACTTCCACCGAGAACCCAAGAGAAATCGGGGCCCCCTGAGCTTCAGTCCAGACAAATGCCTAGTCTTTTATTGTGTTCATCTTTCTGTCACAGCTTTGAAAAATTTACAACTTAGTTTAAAGCACAAAAGGAAATTCTGGATGTGGAAGTTGAGATTTCAACCTCACCCAGTCTCAGGTACGAGATATTAATTTCCATAAGACAGGGTGAAATTTTAAATTCTGTTCAACTGAACAGGTTTCAGACTGCTATGTTATATTTAATGTCACACTACACTTAAAAGAATGCAGTTTGCCTTCTGGAAAGAAGTTTCAGTTGTTGTATAGCATGTATAATCCACCATCAACACACAGGAAAATTGTTTTCTCGCATACTCCTCTCCATTTCAAGTGTGAAGGCACCAACACCCAATTGTCTCCTAAACTGATACTTTACACCACATAAACAGTGTAACTCATTCTACTACAGTGTAAGCAATAACTGCATGTATGACAATGCAGTTGCCTCCAGGTTTCCTGTATGATCTTCTGCACAATCCTAGGCAACTTTATGAACTGCAAATAGGCATTTCAAAAACTCTAGTATTCTGTGGGCCCCAGCAAAAAAATCATGAAGTTTTATTATGAGAAACCACCAAAAAGAGTACATTAACACTGACTGCACATCCCTGACTTTTATCAATAACAAAGCCTCAATGGTGCTCTCAGCCCAGACGAAACTTCCCTATCACTGTGATGGGTATTTACATACTCACTCAGAAGTGCTCACCCAAGCTGAGGTTTTTGTCCAGCCTGACTGGACCAGTAGATAAGATACCATGGGATTCACCTTCTTTCCAGCTGATTTTCCCCATCTCATCCAAGCAGATGTCTGCACCTTTCTTGTGGGAGTATCCTCTGCCTGCTAATATCCTACTGAAATTTCAAGCTTCTGCTAGGATCTGGGGGTTATCTTTTTTTTTTTTTTTTTAAATAGAGATTTTATTTCTTCTGTGAAAAATGGAAGTTATCTGCTATGATGTTCTGTTATAGAAAACACTAATGGGATTAAAATGCCTCTAGGTATAAATACAAGACTGAATTGATTTTTTATTGTATCCAAATTCAGTTGAGGAAATCAGCAAAGCAGAAGTCATACCACTCTAAGGCCTCTTTCTTAGTGAGGGCTTTTCTTTTACACACCTAGATTAGCAGTAAAATATGTATAAGACATAGCAAAATAATGAATCCATAATGCAATTTCCTTGCTCTTTTCATTCTCAAAAATCCATCTACAAATATGGCTCAAGTATTTTCATTAATAAGTTCGAAAGTTTCTAGGCTTGAGCTCCACTTAAAGCCAAGATGTCCCTATCAATTTTAAAAAGCAAGCAAGAACATGAAATTTTGCGACCTTCAGCATTAACGAAACTTTCTTGTGACATTCTCTTATGAGTGTTAATTAGTTCCAACAAACTCATCTTGCAATTGCTCGCTTCTATCCAAATGCAGGGTGCAGTCTTTACTGGTCTACTTGTTTTCATGAAACTTACAGGAATGTAATCACAGTAACTAATACTCACTAATACTTAAAGAGCTGAACTCACCTAAAGTATATTGTTTGAAAGGTATCTCAATTTTAAGATATGTCCAAAAGATTAACAGCCTCCTTAAATACTTAAAAATGTTTTTTAAAATCTACAATAGTAGTTCTGTAACAGAAACATTGCTTCCAAAAATCATTTACATATAGAAATGCTGCTTCTGTAACCTCTACCTTACTTCCTGCTACTTTCCAAACAATTATTCCCTAGAATAAAATTAATAATCCATGAGGTTTTGTTGTATCATTATAGAAAAAAAAAAAAGACACAAATCATATTTTTTCTGCAAATAGTAAAGCTGTATAACAAAATTATTAATTATTAAAGGTGCACAAATACAGCTTTGTTTAGGTAAAACAAGAGTATCAGGCCTCTTGGAATTTATTAAGTGCCATGAAAACCACCTGTGAAGACTTTCATCCAAATAAATTCTAAAATCATCTGCCCAAAAAAGCATTCATCATTCAAGTTCACTGAAAACGCTCTACTCACTTCACTTGACTGATTCTCAGATTTTTCATTCAAGATTGAAACACCCCATGATTCTTAATCATCCTAATATCAATTTCTGTATTTAGAAATGTGCTAGCAATTCATTAGAAAGTTACTCTTCCAAGGCAACTGCATACAGCAGAGTTTAGCACAGAAATTTTCTAAATAAGAAACAAATCACAGGAGCTAATTCCAGCTGTAATTCACACCAAGGCCACAGGTTCCATGTATTTTTTAACCCTTAAAGTTGAAGTGTTAACTGATCATTAATTAATGAATTTGCTTTTTCTTTTCAGTCACATCAATAAAATTTGTGTATCGTCAACTTAACACACTAATGCCCTCAGAAGTAAAAGAAAGTTTTAACCCCTCTACACCAACGTGGTTTTGAGTAGAACTGAGGACCAGGCTTATATGCCATATTATGGACCTCAGACTAGTACAAGATCTCTTTTAAAAGCCTCTCTTTTTCTTGCAAGTCAGGAAAGCAGACAGGAGAAGTACACAGCAGCAGCTCCTCAGAACTTTTTTGTTAATGGCTTGTAACGTCCTAGTAGGGAAAATACAGGCAAAGCAATCAGAAGGTGTATGACAAGCAAATTATTGTGTTCCTGTACTCTGCACATATCACACAATGCACAGTTACTATTTACTTAATTCATTTAACAGTTTAATAAAAAGTACTGGTATGCAACAAACCTAGTGCAAAGGAACTTCCAGCCACCACAGATAAACCATTCTAAGCCTCTTCTTCTCTGAGAAATTCTGGCTCTTGGTAGAGTATGGTAATCACTCTCATCATTTTCAAAGCCTTCTTCTGACATCATTAGTGGCATTTCATCCAAGTGAGAGGACTCATCTTCCACTTGGTACCTGGAAAAATGAAATAAAAATACTAAATAAATAGCCAATACATCATTTTTTATTACCAGGAATCTCCTAAAGTAACAAGTTAATTTTGCCATATGGAATTCTATAAGATATTTTCATGTAAACATCTCATGTATTTGTGCTAACAAATCAACAAGAAATTCTGATTTGAGTTAAAAAAATGTGTAATACAGCAAAAAGGCCTGCAATCAATCATTGTCAATCATAGTATGACTCATTGTAGGGCAATTCTTGTTTCTTATATAATTTGTACATTCAGAGCCGCAACTTCGTACTTTTCAAAGGATTCTTTATAAGATTTTGTTAAACAGAATTTACTTGGCAAAGTTTATAGCAGATGCAAATAATGAGTTTTCATGGAAGCACAGACTTTAGATTTCCACTGAGCTTCTTCAACTTGCTTTCCTGACATCTATTCCTGTGTGTACAGGCCTCTATTTGAGTCACACTTTCTACACAACTCATCAGTTTCTTAGTTTTGATTGCTAAAACATAAGTTACTTTTATAATTCTACACAAAAACATTCAACAAGTCAAAACAGATTTGCCTGTGGGACCTATGGAAACAACATTAAGCTAACAATGGTCCTTTCCCTCTCCAGAAACTATTCTCCACTTCAATTTTACATTTCTGGAATGCTTTTCATGCCAAGACAAAACACTGGAATATTTCATAAGAAAATTCCCCTAAGTGCATGTAAATTAAGTAACTTATTCAGTTCATATTTTTATACCATTGGGAAGATGATTGAAAAACTGCACTATTGCTCGGGTTTCCTTTCACAGACTATTAAAAGGACTATTAAGAATATTAATTAGAAGAAAATTTTTAAAAGAATTAAACATTATAGTCAAGCAAAGATCACCTACATGTATGCAATAACACATACAATAACCCTAACCAATAAAAATTCATGATACAGAAGATAAACAAAAAGGTCAGAAAAGCTCGCTGCACAAATGCTTACAAAATACATGAAAAACATATCAAACTGAACACAAAAGCAAAATTTTTAAATATATAAAAATATTACTTGACGCTACTGGTAATGGTAGTTAAACAGTCTTTAAATAGGAACAGCTGATGAAAAAAGTATCTGACCAGAATAAATCAAAATATGTTCTGCATATGTATTTTTAAAATTTCTCAAATACTTTACAGTTCAGAAGACTAGAAGAGCATCATCAATCCATTATTTGAATAACATGTAATTTATCTACCTTGAAATTATTCTTGCACTGGGATTAGTGAAGAATAATTCATAGAGCTCAGGAAAAAAAAAAGAAAACAAGAAAAAGGATTGAGTCACAAAAAAAAAAATGTTTGGCACAGAATTAATACATTTGATTTTTATGAAGCTGTATTGTATAGTCACCTCTTACGATGTGCGTCCTGGGACTGTCCCATTTTCCCCACAGCAACCTAAAAACAATCTATATGAAAATAGTAATTAACCCCAAAATCCATTCCCTTTATGTGAGAGAGCAGCTGGAGTGTGTGGTGCTCTGCCTGGGGATGGATGAGGAGCCAGCTGAGAACTTCTGGGTTAGGATTAAAGAGAAGACAGGTAAAGGTGACATTATAGTGGGTGTCTCCTACAACCACCTGAACAGGAAGAACAAGCAGATGAGGCCCTTTATAGACAGATAGAAGCAGCCTCACGTTCGCAGGCCGTGGTCTTCATGGGGGACTTCCACCACCCGGGTATCTGCTGGAAGGACAACACAAAAGGACATAAGCAATCCTGGAGGGTCCTGCAGTACTTTGACAACAATGTCCTCCTCCAAGCAATTAGAGGAGCCAACAGTGCTCTGCTGGACCTCTTACTCACCAAGCAGGGAGGGGCTCACTGAGGATGTGAAGGTCAAACACAGCCTTGGCTGCAGTGACCGTGAGATGGTGGAGTTCAATGTCCTGAGGGCAGGGAGGAGAGTAAAAAGCAAGCTTACAACCCTGGACTTCAGGAGAACAGGTTTGGCCTTTTCAAGAACTGCTGGGAAGAGTCCCGTAGGATAAAGCCTTTTTTGGGCCCCTCTTCCCTCCAAGCTGGTTAGCATTCAAGGATCCGCTCCTCCAAGCTCAAGAGATTTCCATCTCAGTGAACAGAAAGTTGGGCAAAAATGCCAGGAGGGCTGACTGGATGAACAAGGAGCTCCTGTCCAAGCTCAGACACAGAAGAGAAATGCACAGAGGGTAGAAGCAAGGACAGGTAACCTGGGAGGAATACAGAAACATTGTCCAAGCATCCAGGGACAAAGCTAGAAAAGCTATAGCCCAAACGGAATTGAATCTGGCCAGGGACGTCAAAGACAAGAAGTCTGTCAATACACAGGTGACAAAAGGAAGACTGGGGATAATGTGGGTCCATAGCTGAATGAGACGAGGGACCTGGTTACACAGGACATAGAAAAGGCTGAGGTACTGGATGCTGCCTTTGCCTCAGTCTTTACTAGCAAGACTGGCTTTCAGGAGTCCCAGGTGTCAGAAAGCAGGGGGAAAGGCTGGAACAAGGAAGACGTACCCGTGGTGGAAGAGGATCAGGTCAGGGAACACTTAAGCAAACTGGACATACATAAGCCCATGGGCCCTGATGGGATGCACCCATGAGTGCTGAGGGACCTGGCAGATGTCATTGCAAGGCCACCTTCGATAACCTTTGATCAATCATGGCAACTAGGAGAAGTGGCTGAAGACTGGAGGAAAGCAAATGCCACTCCTATCTTCAAGAAGGGCCGGAAGGAAGACCCAGGGAACTACAGGCTGGTCAGCCTCACCATGATCCCTGGGAAGGTGATGGAGCAGCTAATCCTGGAAACCACTTCCAGGCATACAAAGGACAAGAAAACCATATGGAGTAGTCAGCATGGTTTCACCAGGGGGAAGTCATGCTTCACCAATTTGATAAACTTCTACAATGAAATAACTGGCCTGGTAGATGAGGGGAAAGCAGTGGATAGTGTCCACTTGGACTTCAGTAAGGCCTTTGATACTGTCTCCCATAAAATCCTCATAGACAAGTTGTTGATGCAGGGTCTAGATGAGCAGACAGAGGTGGACTGAAAACTGCCTGAACAGCCAGGCCCAGAGGGTGGCCATCAGTGGCGCAAAGTCTAGTTGGAGGCCAGCAACTAGCAGTTTACCCCAGGGGTCCATACTGGGTCCAGTCCTGTTCAACATCATCATTAGTGATCTGGAGGATGGAGCAGAGCATACCCTCAGCAAGTTTGCTGATGACACAAACTTTAGATGAGCGAGTGACAGACCAGAGAGTTTTGCTGCCATCACAAACAACCTCAACAGGCTAGAGAAATGGGCTGACAGCAGCCTTGGGAAGTTCGGCAAAGAGAAATACAGAGTCCTGCACCTGGCGAGGAACAACCCCACACACCAGTATATGCTGGGGGCCACCCAGCTGGAAAGGAGCTTGGCAGAAAACAATCTGGGGATCCTGGTGGACACCAGGTTGAACATGAGCCAGCGATGTGCCCTTGCTGCAAAGAAAGCTACTGGTATCCTGGGCTGCGTTAGACAAAGTATTGCCAGCAGGTGAAGGGAGGTGATCCTTCCCCTCTGCTCAGCACTGGTGAGGCCACACACTAGACTCCTGTGTCTAGTTCTGGGCTCCTCAGTACAAGAGAGACGTGGACACACTGGAGAGGGTCCAATGAAGGGCCATGAAGATGATTAAGGCACTGGAGCATCTCACATATGAGGAAAGTCTGAGAGAGCTAGGGTTGTTCAGCCTGGAGAAGAAAAGGCCTGGGCAGGTTCTTATCAACATCTGTAAATACCTGAAGGGAGGCTGGAGAGAAGAGTGAGCCAGGCTTTCTTAAGTGGTGCCCAGTCACAGGACTGCAGGCAATGGACACAAACTGAAACACAGGAGGTGCTGTCTGAACATCAGGAAGCACTTTTTTACCACGAGGATGACTGAGGACTGACAAGGGTCGTCCAGGGAGGTTGTAGCATCTCCATCCTTGGAGACGTTTAAAAGTTGTCTGGACATGATGCTGGGCAACCAGCTCTAGGTGGCCCTGCTTGAACAGGCGGGAATTCTGCTGACACAGAACGGCACCCTGAGCAGTATTCAGTCCAAAATCTTGATAGACAAATTCAGTATTTTAAAAAGAAAGTAACATTACAAACACCAGGACTAAGCATAAAAAGAAGCACCATCACTGGATTTGCATTTTCTCAACTTACTGTATATTTAATACAAAAGTCTGAAACCATTTCCTTTTCCCCTAGATTTTCTGTGTTGTGCCCTGCTGTATACAGGAATATATTAATGCAACTATTAACCATTTTTGGATGCCAGGAAAGGGGCGGGGAGGGGGGATTGTATTGTAGTATTAGATTTGTATTGAAAAGGTACACTACATATTTCACACTGGCTACGTAATAAATTGGTATCAATACAGTTAAGAGGGAAGATCTAATAAGGAAGGAGAGAAAAAGAAAAACCAAACCCACTATTGGTTAACCAGTCATTAGCTAGACACTTCCTCTTTTGGTTGGCAGGTGATGCCCTGATTCCTATACCTCCTTTGAATCACTTAGTATGGGACATCATTAACAGGTATTAACAGTGTGTTCAGACCAGATTAGAAAATAATGCATAACTAGGAATAATAATAAACACACACACCCCCATTCCCCCCAGATGCAAGTCAGCTGAGTATTGGAATCTTAAGCATGTCAGACCTTGTGAAGAAAAATCTTCACCTATTTCAAATGATGCAAAAGCACAACTACACTGCAGAAAACAACAAAAGTTTCAAACTAACGTGTAAATTTGTTAGAAGTTACGAGTTCCCAGAAAGTTAGCTATGTGAAAATATGGCATGGAAAATGCTTTCAGAATTATCACCACCAGTACCCACTTAAAAAAAAAAGCGGGGGGGGGGGGGGAAATAAAGTTTAAAACAAACATGGAAAAACTTGATCTTCACAAACAATGTTGTCTGCAAAAAGCTGCAACTGATGTTTAGTTTAATATGGCAATCTGGCAACATGTTTTCCATTCCCATTACTATCAACAGTCATTAAGAAAAAGCACTATACAAAAAATTGTCTTCACAAAACAGAGCAGTTACTACACATTAACACATATATTATACTAAATTATATGGATTACTCTCAGACTAGACTAATTTTAACACTAGACAATAAAACCACTGCTTAAAAAAAACTTAAGACATTACTTTATGCTAAGACTTCTAGTAAGGCAGGCCTGTGTTTAAACAGATTCACATTCAATGCTTTTATAATCTCTCCTGGTTAAATTTGCAAATTACTTTATCAGTTTTAATATAGAGCTTTCCGTTGCATCACGTTTTGCTTTTAGACATCCAAACAATTAATAGGGTACTTGTAACACCATCCAGTGAAATCACAAACTGCTAGCTGTACTGGAGCATACAGCAAGATATTGCAATGTAACAGATATGTTTCACTTCTGTACAAAGTTAACAGGTGTCTGATTCAGGAAATTATATCCTTTATATGCAAAAGTAACACAACAAATATGGTTAAAGTCTCTCTTGAAGGAACATGCTAATGCAAGAGAATTATAGGAGGCAGACTTGGCTGAGAAACATTCACAGACATGCATAATATTTAAATCTACTCTTGTAAATATGTTAATATTTGCAGAGTACATTGATGTCCTAATTATAATTTCATTAAAGTTTTTTTGCCATTACATTATAAACAACTTTTTTCACAATCAGTATCTAGGTTTGCACTTTTAAATATGGAGCTTCACCAAGTAGTGAAGATAATGAGCATAAGCACCATCACGTTTAATAATCCTGACTTCAAAATACAGCCTCTGAACTGGCAAGCAATTTATTCTGTTTCAAAAGCAATTTTGCTATTGTGTTGGAAAATTGTACTTCAGTATTTAAAAACAATAAGATAATGAATAATGGATTTTTCATAACTAGGATGAGGACAAAAATCTTTGTGTCTTTGTTACCTAGTATTTTTCTGCACTTAATTGCTTGAAGTGCTGATTTTCCTTGAGTGACAAATCAATTAAGTATAATCCTAGAAACTTTTATTAAAATAGGGAAGCACTGAAAGCAACATGAATAAAGAAGCTAGAGTGAAGACATCAAAACTCTCAGCATGAGTGCTACTAAATCAGGTAGGAAGACAACCATCTTGACAAAAATATGGTTTCCTAATGAAAAAGGAACATTAATATTAAACAACTTTCAACAAAATCTGACTACTATTAAGAATATCATTTAACAGATTTAAGTGAAAGGAAACCATGTACAATAAATACTTTTAAATGAAATTTTGATATAAACATCTGCTGTGAAAATGATGCCTCAAGTCACCTGTACCTATATGATTCCACTTTGATGGCTGTTTGCCAGAGTAGATACAGCTGCAGAGTTCCATGGGTGCCATAACTGGTAATGGTAACCATTTTAATTCATTTAAATCTAATCTGGCTACCTATTTAGATCCATAATTATTTGTCAGCTTTCCATTGTTCTGAAAGAGCAATGCTACAGAGCGCTGCAGGAAGGTGCAAGGGGCAGGGCAATCAGGACCGCATGTTCTTCTGGTTTTACTTGCTTGACAAATGCAGAAGCAGTATCTATGATGGATTTTTCTATCTGTCTGCTTAAAAGACCCAGGCAGGATAGAAGCACTGTGTCAGATACTGCATAAATACCATTTCCTTGTCACCTATCACTTGTGCTATATACCATAATTCACAAGAAGGAAAAACAAAGCTGATGTCTTAAAGCAGTATTTCTCAAACCCAGTGAGAGAGGGAAAAGGAATGCGTGGCCATGAGTCTACCCAGGAATTGGATATATGAGCTGGCTGTGGGATGCAGAATAGCATAGAAGAGAGGCAGCAGTGGAAAAAGTTCCAGCTGAGCATCTGAGTAGAAAAGCTGAGAAAGACCAGTTACTGGCAGTTGAGCTATCACTGCTTGCCACTGTGACCATGTCCCATCCCACCAAGCACTGGCAATTTGGCTCAATGGCTGCTGCCAGCCACAGGACTGCCTCTGCTTCTGGTCATGGGCAGAGGAAAGACTGAGAGTAAGCAGCACAACCTTCTCTCACCCATATCCTGCTCTACCTCCAGTAATTCCTCCAAGGGTTAACCTAGGTGAACACCTTCCCAGTCTGAGGATAAAGAAGGAGACTGCCAAATTGTAGAGATGCAGTAGGAGGAATAATGAAGAAAGGGACAGGCATGTTTATATAAAGAGCAAGAATTGTTTCTTAAAGGACAAACCACCTGATGTAACTGTTCAGATCCTGTCCTGTGACAAAGAAAAAAATTCCAGGAAACTCTGTACAGCAGCAGGAAAAATTTCATTAAGAAACACATGTTCATCCATAACCATGCTTATAAGTATACAATGTATTATTGTATAACTGCTCCTCTTACTCAAATATCCAGTGTCTCCATAAAACAGATTGCTTTGCTAGAAGCTACCCAAGAAAAATCAAATTACAAAGTTTTTTTTTCAAATATTCTTCTGCATTTTTGAAGATTGGAAGTTACTTTTTCCCCTCTAATTTCAAACACCTCTATGCTTTACACAGCAGTAAATTTAGTTTAACTACAGAGCAATCATGTTGTTCCTAGATTACAACAGAAGTGGAAAATGGAAAAATCTTCTACAGATGAGTGTGTGAAATTTAAAGAATTTCCTTTAACCTCTTCCTCCAAAACACAGAAAAGCTAATTTCTAAAAACTTCTGAAATATTAGAGCTTACCACTATTTGTCTCTATTTAGCTTTAGTTATGCCTCTAATGCAAGTGCACCCCTAACCAGTATTACTTGGGAATTCTCTGAATCCAAGTCCTGGCCTAAAAAAAAAATACATACACACACACAAAATAATCCTATTACAAATTTATATGCATTATCAGGGACAGGTGTGTCAGATATCTACACAGAAGAGGACACTAACCACAGCACGCCAACAGTTATAACAACAAAAAAAACCAAACAAAAACCCCCCAAGTAAACAGTTGGGACAGCTTTTAAGGAAGCTGAAGATTTGTGGAGCTGAACATTTATATCCAGTTTCAATAGTTAACTTTGCTTTTGTGTCCTTGCATGAAAGGATCTATAAAAGCCTATTACAACACTCCCATCATAGCGCATGTTTATCCATTGGACAACAAAATAGAAGGAAAAAGTACTTCTACTGTATGCAGGCAAGTTTATTACTGAGTGTGTCACCAAGACGAATAATATTTACTGCAATAAGACCAAATAAATCAAGTTGCCCCAGCCTTTTACAAATGATGCAGAGAGATATTCTGGAAAAACACAAGGCAGCATTTTTGATCAACTACTACAATAAGAAAAAAGGGGGAAAAAAAAAAAAAAAAGGCTGGCATCTTCTGCCATGGAGAACTAAGGGAAAAACCCTCACATCGGTTGAGATAAAGGTCTGAAAGCAGATCACATAGTTATTACCAAGGCAGCTCCCTTTCATCACTAGCTTATCAAAAATTGCTTAAATCACAGGTACTAAAACTACAGGTTCCACTTGACACTTACATAAAGCAAATATTCTGAATGCTATTTGCCTTCTCTCTCCTAGCTCTCACTTTCTTAACAGAGCTGTATACAGATGAAACAAATTCAGGAGATCTGCATAATGAAGCCTTCATGAAAAAAGGCACCCTTCCTTATTCCCCTTTGCTTACCTTACAAAGCATTACATATATCCTAATACAAGATCTTTTTCAACCCATGACAAGATGAGTGAGTCTCTGTATTTAACAAATAGGTACCAGAAATACCTAAATACACAGCAGGACCTGAGGAAACATCATCTACATTCACCAGAATCCTATTTTTAATTAGTAGGGTACGTCATTGATCACAACAACGGGACCATTTTATCACTGTCACTGGGTATTGTTATTGACATTGTAGCCCAATCAATTGTTTTCTCTCCCTGTTCTTAGCAATCCAAATGCCTGCCCAAGCAACACAAATCACTGTATTTAGATACTACAGATACAAACCAGGAAGGCATGCAACTATAGGGCAAAAATAATAGCTTAAACATGAACAATCTTAGAAACACATTTACAAAGTTTATTCTACTGCACATGCAGTCACACATGCTGACTGCAAAAGATAGGATCACCTGCAATAACAATTTGAAATTCTCAAACACTTTTTTGCCTAAAGATTAAAATGCCTCAGATCAGGATAATTACTCTAAGAATAATCTTGCTAAAGATTATGACTATCTATAAACCTATCTTGGTGTGAAAGAGTATTACTAGTGCAGAAAAAAACAGAAGGACAACTTTTTCCAAATACACAGTTCTAAGTAATGTCAAGTCAAAGAACTGCAATTAATTACTAAAAACACTTAAAGTTCCTTTGTCATCAAAATTTATGTCTGCAGACAAAGTATTACTTCTCAGGTATGACACCAATGAAAGTGTCATTGTACGCAAAAATATTTTACAGTTCCTATTGTGAGCAGCTCTATATGCAAGTAATATGGTTACCTGCATCATTAAATCAAAGATTGCTTTGAAAAGCAAAAGACACAGAAACTAAAATCACAACACACACTGCATAAAAGCTCTGAAAACATTAACATATGTCAAAGCCATTTTTCAAAAGCTATGTATCAAACTACTTTGACCTTTGTCCCCAGCAAAAACCTTAGAATCCACACCAATCCTAAATCAGGTGCCAGTCCCAATGAGCGGTATTAACCTATGAATAAAGTCTTCAGCAAAGCAACACGCAATCCAGGAATGTGAATATGTGAACAACAGGCATAGAACACACATTGAGAAGAAAGTTAAGAAAAAATTTGCTGCTAACTTCTTTTTCTAAAAACCAGTGGTATTCACAACTTAAGAGTCTTGAAAACATAGACTGAACCACTGTTACACAAATAGAACATCCCAAGTACAACATCCCATGCAAACAACCCTGTTGGAAGAATCGGAATTAAGAGATGGCATCTCAGATTCAGCCTAAAAATTACTCAGTGACATATTCCAAACAAGAACAGTGAATCTGTCCAAAATCACAATTCAGGAAAGGCTAATTACAAAGGACAGTATGTCCTGCAAGACAGTGACATCAATTTTTTTTTTTTTGATGAAAAGAAGTTCTGCTTTGCAAAGAGACAAACAATTTGAATTTCAGGTGAAGTCAGTAAAAAAACAGGGGGGCAATAGTTCTCCTGTAAAAAGAGCAAAAGGACATATATGATTGATCTACTTTGTAAGAATAGCATAACAGTACAGACAATTCTCCTAACTACAATTCTACAGAGATTTCTTCGCACTGCATTTCATCCTTTCCTCCTTATGCTAAAACAAAAGCTAGAGGTGTATTTGAATGAACATTTGAATACATCAGCATAACATGCAGCTGTGTATTTTAACGCGTTCTCATTTCCAATACACTTTAACATCTATACATTAGTAGCTCTAACGTAAAATGCTTATCAGGATTACCACTTTTGGTTGTTCAGAGTTCATGACATTTCTAGCAAGTATCAGCTGAACCTGTAACATTTGTAATTTTTGGTATCACAGTAACAACCAGTGCATCTCACTTTGGGTTGCTACCTCCAGCAAAGAAAACTTCTGTCCTAGAGAGAGGAGGGCTAGACTAATTTGTAACGGTGTGTCCACTTAGTTGCCAGTTCTGTATGCGTGTCACAGAGGAAAAAAAAAAAAAAACACAAGACAGGGGCTCTGATTTAAACAAAGCATCACAGAAACTAGGATGACGTTACGAGCTTTCTTCACGAGCAAGTGGAAGCATGCCAGTACACATGCAGACAATTAACAAGCAGTATCCACTCACGCACACTCCAACAGTTGCTTAACTTTCAGGAGTTTCTGTGACCATATCCTGAGTTAGTAGGATGAATAACAATGCTATTTCTACAAAAAAAGTAACAAACTTTTACAGTTTATGCTTCTGGACGAAACTATTTGTTGCTTCTGGTCAAACAACAGATGTTTGAAGTTACTGTCACTTTGCAACAGCAGTTTTAAAACATAAATGTTCAAAAGTAAATTCAGTTCCATCTTCAGAATGCTTTATCACAGAAGCTATATTAAAATTAATGTCAATATTGTCAATCCTTCAGATTCATCTGTCATTTTCAAACTCATTTTCAGGATGATACACGTACAGCCCTTCAATTAACAGGTATGGGGGGGGAGAAGAGCAGGTTAAAATGAAACCTGTAAAACTTTGCCCAAACATCGTTAAGAACTTTTGATTGTAAACATTCAGACATACCCAGGGACAGAGAACTAGGAACTAGGAACATTTTAGAAAAACTGCAAGAAATACCAAGTATCACTGCATATAACCCATGCAACATGTAAACTACACTGATACATATCAAAGTTTGGGTTTTTGAACAATTATGGACATTTTGCAAGGCTTTCCAGACCCACAGTTATTGCAAAATAAGTTATGAGCTTCCTCTAAACACCTTTCTACAAGAGATGTTAAGTCCTATTAGCTCTGATTGTTACATGGTCTCAACAAATAACAATTTGAGTTATTTGGGGAAGTTTTTATTCTTAATTATTACACTTAAAATATCAAAAAACTAGCACTGGAATATGAAGAACAACATCTGAACTATGAAAATCACACTGTACTTCAGAACTAGAACATGTGCTTCTAACAAACAACTGAGCAAGCACCAGGTATCAAAGTATTTTACCAAAGCTCACTTCAAACAACGTCAGAAATTAAAGAAAATCACAGAATTACTGTACATGCATCTAGTGTTATCTGTTGACATTTGTATGTCTCTACTTTTTGGTGGTTCACGGTGAAATCTAGCCAAACACCTTGAGAAATCATAACCAGAAGGACTGCAAGATTGCTGGGAACAGCTTTCATTTAAATGAAAAGCATTAGAACAGTAATACTACATTAAATCATCTTACTGTCTACGTAATTAGAAAATTTGACATTTATAAATATCAGGGAATCGTGTGAATTCTCAGCAAACTTTGAGTTCTGCAGACTTCCATTCCATTTTGCCTGGAATAGATTATTTTTTTCCTATTATACATACCTCACATGAAATAAGCTACAATCCACTAGTTGTTAAGCAACAAGTATCTTGCATTTACCTGGACAATGGACACATTATCCTATTATTTTGTTCTTCCTTCCTGTGTAATTTTCTTTTTTGCTAACGACATAAAAGAATGAGAATTCAAAAATAACAGTATAGCCGGCTGCCTTAAAACAGAGTTGCTCAATCAGTGAGCAAGCCGCAGAGACAAGCAACAGCAGTTGATCTGTCCCACAATTCGCCCTACTGTAACCACCTAATATATCTAGTGTGGTCATTCATAAGCACACTGCTGTGACCCATACTATGAATAATCGTGCAAGAGAATTCCTTCCAGTGAGTGAATGTTTTTCATGACATCACCTCTGTGAATACCTGGAGTGCAACTGAATTTATGTAACACGGGACACAACTAGTAAGACCTGATTTTTTGGTACCAGCTCAGGAGTCCCAACACCTCATACCTTGGCCCTAACAGACCAAATACAAGCATACGCTGACAGCAGCAAGTGCGGGACACCTGAACAAACCAGGCATTTTGCTTATGGATAAATCAGGGCTGACTACTGTTTAATTCCTTATCTGCTTCAAAATTCCACCAGGCTTCTTGTTTTCCTTCCATCAACCTCACATGACAGCACAGGCACAGCACAGTTAACTTCCTTCCTGTGTTTAGCAGTTGATTACTCCAGGGCTGATGATGACAAATACAAGTCTAACATACAAAACCAAGCGTGTTAAGTCTCACTGCACATTTAAGGTGATCCTGGATGTTCTCTGGTCATCTTTTCCCTTCACAATGTAAACAAAAAGCAGTAGCTATTTTTCCTGTAGATAACAGATCCTTCGGCCTGAAGGACAAAGTGCTGAAACAAGTGCTGGATCAATCACCTCTTTGTCCCCAAGCCTTCTACAACTATTCAAGTTGAATATATAAAACAATACCAAGGGCTTTTTTAATAATTTGAAGATGAACAACCTTTTACTTCAAGACAGATCTCCCTAGTTTCCAACAGTAGCACACAAACAGTTCTCTGTAGGTAGGGGAAGATGGCAGAAGATACAAAACCTGAATTTCTACTGCAAAAGTAGTAAGTTGCCCTTAAAAATCAGAAATAAAAGCAGAACAGGATGCATGTGTTCACTGAACCACAAGTAACATTTAATATGTGGTTTTAATTTTTTTTTTTTTAAACAGGCCTTAACATACACAAAGTTAATACATAAAATAAATTAATCTTGTCATGTTTGTATATGAAGTACATCCCAGGACATTTCATGGCTCTTAACTAGCTACAATTTTATACAGAAGTGTACAGTCTCAGGTATGTATCATCAAAGTTTCTTTAGGTGTGTGGGAAAAACATATTCCAGCTTTAAAATGCATGTTATCAGTCCCTCAAAATAATCTCAAAAGCACAAAGCACATTACAGACAAACACTGAATGAGAAAGTCTTTGTCCTCACTGCAAAGTACAGCAACACTGGCAGAGACTCCTATAGACTGCTTAGCTCAAGCAAAAGAAGTCATCCTACAAATTAGCTTTGAGGCCACTAAAGGTTAGCAACTGACGACTTGTATTAACTGATGTTGCACAGTAGCAGGGCAATCAATCAATCCGAGTTAAAAACACTACCATGCTGAAGTTAAGGACCCGAGTATAAGACTTTGAAAAAACTGCAAATTCTTCACTGAAGAAACAAATCACAGCAAGTAAAAGACTCATGAAGACCCTGAAACCACAGTACTGGATTAAACCTGAGATACCAACTCTATTACATTTTAATCGGCATTTGTTTCTAGACATCTTCACAAGTATGAATTATACCCTTTTAGGGAAAATCCGCATGTATATACGCATGTGATAACTTTCTGCGTATCAGAGACCTCAGTGACTTCACTTCAACACTCTTATAAGTATCTGCAACATCAGGACCTTTGCTGCAGTTTCCACAGGAATGCAAGGCTTCTTCAAAGTCTGTGCTGAAGATAAAGATTAGAAAAGCAGGATGAATCATTCATAAAGACATAGGAGCTGTAGTTCAATTACAAGCTTGGAGTCATAAGACTTACAAGTTGTAGTTCAACCACCTGGACTGTCATATTTCCTCTTTGACTTTACACAAGACACCTGTGGTAGAATCTACACAAGCATTCCCATGCTCCTGTTACAGGTTCACAGGACACCTTTCAAAGTACACAACAGGTGCTCTCACAAATCCAGGGCATGGTATTCTTGAAGGAGAACGACCAACCTACTCAACTCACCTTTGGAAAAATAGAAAGAATTAAAGTGAGTGAAGAGGTTGGTGTATGTATTCTAATTCTCAGACCTCAAAAGAGCAATTTATTTAATCAAGTGATCAAAATAAAGCAACACAATAAACATGTCTGCCAACTTTTAAAGGTTTTATAAACCTACAAGCAGTTGAACAAAAGTAATGAAAACCATAGATAATCATTTGTGTGGAGTATCAGTAAGTTAAATACGTGTCACCCGCACTTGAGAAACACAAAGATTATGAAAGACCGTAACTCTGAAAGATGTAATCTAAATTAGAAGGAATTTAATCCACAGTCTTTGGAGGGTGATGTTGGTCAAACAAGATAGAAGGGAAGAAGCAGATCCGTAATGGACTGGTAGTTCCTTGCTAGATCTTACAGTTTGCTAAATCTGCTTATAAAGCCAGGTTTAAACAGTTTGTATAAATAACCGTAATTACTGCCTGCAAATGTAGTTTCAATAAATGTGTGTATCTACCTGATTTATGAACTCAACCCATCATATCTATAGCGTTTTTCAAATCACCAAAACACTCCTGGGTAACCTACAAGAGAACTACCTGATACCTTTCATGTTCTGGACTAAGTTTTTGCTTACATAATCCTCCCCTTTCCCTTTTTCTTCCAAAGCACACCACCGACTGAGAAGCTTACAGATTCCAGCAAGAGCTTCCCCTGCTTCAATTCTCCAAGGAATAAGGATGATGATGATAATGCTGCCCTACCTTAAAAGAGAGGACAAACCTACTACAAGTTGTCGGACATCCAAGTATTACTGAGATGGGGAAAACTACTATTATGGCAGACTGTCCTACAAGCTCATGAACGTTCATAAAAAAATGTTTTTATCTAGTTTAAGAATCAAGACAACATAATTTAAGCCTAACATACTTGGCACAGTTCTAAACTACCTTTTCTGGTAGTTATTTCATGGGGAGGGACAGAGAAGAAAATACACGTTATTCATGATGAAATGGATTTATCGCTGTATTTGAATTAGAACAACAGCACCAACTATTCTGTTTTTAGAAAGTCCATTTACTTCAGATCCTACAACTGCTCCCTCCAGTCCTTGCGTCCACAATCAGCGTTCTACAAAAAACAAGAGAAGAGAAAAAACCCTCAAACAACTAACTGATCCTCCACTGTAAGAGTGCTGTCCAATGGACACACCAAAATTACGGAGCAAAGTTTTTCCTTGCTCGCAATGATGTATACCTAGAAATTACTCACAATAATGGGAATTAAAGAACGATTCAATCTTTGCCTGAAACTTAATTTGATGGCAGACCTTTAAACTGGCTTCTTCAAACTGCTTAACCCCCAGTACAGCACCTTGCAAGAAATTTGGAGTTATTTTAATTCTTACGTTTGAGAACGTCTTCCGTGCCAACACGCAGCAACTACCTCACAGCCCGTTTACCAAACGAGCCACCCAAGGCGAGCACCCCGCTCGTAAGTAAACTACTAGCAAGGGACCCGAGCTGCGCGGAGTTGCAGGCGGCCCCCCGGCGTGGGGGGGGGGGGGGGGAGAAGGCCGCACCCGTGGCCGTGGGGCCGGCAGCGGCAGGGCCTCGGGGCCCTGCGGCAACACCACCCGCCGCCGCCACCACCACAGCCCGGCCGGGCGAAGGGAAGAGCGGGACGCCCTCCTCACGGGGGCCCGGGGTAGGGCCGGGGGGGCGGCCAGGCCGGCGGAGGCCTGGGCCGAGGCAGGGGCTGCCGACAACCCCGCTTCTCGGCCTACAGGCGGGCCGTCGCCCCTTCCCGCCCTCCCCGCGGAGCGGGCAGGCTGGTCCGGGAGCCCCACGGGGTAACGGGGCCGGGCGAGGGGCGCACGCCGCCCCGCCCGCCCTCAGAGGTACCGCGGGTGAGGGGGTTTGGGGGGGGGGGGGGACACACACCGCCGCGCCGCCCCTGCCCGGTACCTGTTGTGCCTCTGCGCCGTGGCGGCGCTGGTGTAATAGGCCGCTCTCCGCTGGGTGCTGCGCGGCACCGGGTGCAGCGGGATCTGGTCCGCCATCTTGGGGGCGCTCCCCCCCCCCCCCTCCGCCCAGTCCGCTTCCCCTCCTCTTCCTCCCCCCCCCGCCTCGCCCCCGCCGCCCTGACGTCACGGGCACCCTCCGGCCGCCGCCAGAGAAGGGGGAAGCGCCGGCGGGGCGGGGCCTCGGGATCCACGAGGGGGCGGGGCGGTGGGTTGGGCGGCGTGAGGCGGCGGCGGGGTGGGGTGGGGCTTCGCCGGCGGCCTTCCTCAGGGTTGGGCGGGAGTTCGGCGGGTCAGGTCCTGAGGTAACCGGGCGGGTGAGGCAGGCAGGGGGAGAGCCGGAGGCTGCGCGGGTGGGATCCAGGGGCCTGTGGCAGGAAGGCGAGAGGGCAGGGGTCGAACGGGAGCGGCAGGAGACGAACCCCGAAGCGGTTGTCGTCGGTTAGCCTGGAGGCGCCTGCTGGTTTTTAAGTTGATCTCGGCAGGGTCCCCTTCCATCCCTCGGATGGCAAGGAGTAGGCGTCACCTGTGTCGGGTGTCGGCGAACGCTCGCGTGATCGCCAAGAACAAATAAAAGCGCTGCGAACTGACAAGGATTCTTTCCCGCCATTAAACAGAGGCAGTTTTTGTGAGCCAGAGTTATTGCCACGTGGAAATGGACGTTCTGTAAGTCGGGGGTAACGAACCGGTCTATGGGACCTCACGGGGGAAAGAGCAATACACGGGAACAAAACCTGGTTTGGAAGATAGATGTGTTCAGAGACCTACCGTGGGATGTTATCCCTCGGTATTCCTCTGAAATCGGATGCTGTGGGGAGCAAAAGGCCTAACACCATCACAAATACGGAAGACTTTCCACAAAAGGAGAAAAAAAAAAAATTCTTTCTCAGTGTCTATTCAAAGTAGAAGAAACATCCAATAAAAAATTAAAAAGGATCTACCAGGAAAAATTTTCATTCAAAGAAATTTCCGCCAAAAGAAGACAGCAAAGTATGTCCAAAATGCAGAACACGAGATTAAATGACAGATACGTGGAAAAAGCTTTTCTTGACAGTTTTTGTTTCTCTCCAATAGCGTAAGTTGCTGGAGTCGCCTTTCCAACAGAACATTTCAGATTTCTTAGCAATAGTACAGTAGGAAGCCAGGCTTTACTGTCTAGTTGTACACCAGTCATTTTGCAAAATGCCTTAAACTCTACTAATTTCAAAATACGGTGGAATGAAAAAAGATTTCACAAATGACTGGGCTTACACAAGAAGGTAATGAGACCAAGATCTTTGGCAATGAATTGCTGATTATGCAAGTTACTCAAGCCAAAGGTGCCGGTAGGATGCCAGTTTCAGTCTTCTAGAATGTGGGCTTTTTTCCTTTTATTGTTCTGAAGATACCGTATGGCAGAAAGATGTTCATGGTCCAGGTGAAACCTTTGGTCTGCTGGATTGTGACCTAAAGTGTGTGGTGCGGTGTGGTAATGGCAGCACTGGCAACCAAGAACAACAGATGGGTGCAAGAGTTGCACTCAGAATTGTAGAACTATAGAACAGCCCACTCTGGAGGGGACCTTGAAAGATCATCTGGTCCAACCTTTCATGGGAAACAGAGCCTAGATGAGATTACCTGCTACTCCAGGTGTGGCCTGACAAGTGATGATGCCACACCTCAGGTACTGTGTCTCCTCGCCAATGCTAAATGAAGTTGCTCTTACGACCCAGACATTTCAGACTGAAATGTTGCTGTATGTTCAAATGTATCTTCTACCTTAGAACGAGGAGGAATGGTCAGTACGGAAGCACCACAATACGCAGTGTACACTGAAGGATGCTCCTATCTATCTGCTGGAGTGAAGATAGCTTGCCAAATGCAAATTTCTAAGCAGTATTTTGACTTTAAGCACATTATCTGCTTATTGAACTTGCCAACAGACACGGAACATTCGAAGTTGAACCAGGAGAGCGAGAACAACCATTATGCAGGAGGCACAAGGCTCATATGGGAATAAAAGGGAAAAATCCCTCTGCTGGGCATGTGGCAAGACTTTGCTGGGTATTTGAAGGGTTGCACTCAGAAATACCAAAAAGGGGGAAGAGATTTATTTAGCTTCATAACTGTGGTAATCATTATAAAGTTTATGGTAGTACACTGTTTTGGTTTCAGCCCAGCCGGTAACAAAGGACCACGCAGCCACTTGCTCACTCCCCACCCCCCGGCCATGGTGGGATGAGGAGAAAATATAAAGGCAGGCTCATGGGTCGAGACAAGGACAGGGAGGGATCACTCCCCACTTACGGTCACGGGCAAAAGACAGGCTCAACTTGGGGAAGAAACTCAATTTAATTTACTACCAATCAAATCAAAACAAGGATATTAGGAAGTAAAACCTTAGAGCACCTTCCACCCAGCCCTCCCTCCTTCCCGGCTCAACTCCACTCTACTCCCGGTTCTCTCCCCCTCCTCCCCCTGGCAGTGCTGGGAAACAGGGGACGGGGGCTGGGGTCGGTTCCTCACCCCTTGTCTCTGCCGCTCCTTCCTCCTCAGGGGGAGGAGGACTCCGCGCTCGGCCCCTGCTCTGCCGTGGGGTGTCTCCCGCTGGAGTCAGCCCTTCATGAACTTCTCCAACGTGAGTCCTTCCCACGGGCTGCAGTCCTTCATGAACTGCTCTAGTGTGGGTCCCTTCCACGGGCTGCAGTCCTTCAGGCACAGACTGCTCCAGCGTGGGCTTTCCCAAGGAATCCTGGCCATCTTGGGGGTCATCCCCCTGCTCCGGTGTGGGCTTCAATCTCCCCGGGCTGCAGGTGGGCATCTGCTCCCCTGCTCCCCTCCATGGGCTGGGGGGGGACAGCCTGCTGCCTCCCCGCGGGCTGCGGGGGCATCCCCTCCTCCCCCGCTCCTCCTCCTTCCCTGGCCTCGGTATCCGCAGAGGGGTTCCTCTCACATCCCACTCCCTTCTCCGCGGCAGGTTTCCCAGCAGGTGGGTTTTCTTTTTTTTTTTTTTTCCCTTCTGAAATCTGTTCTCCCAAAGGCGCTACCGCCGTTGCTGAGGGGCTCCGCCTGGGCCAGAGGCGGGTCCGGCTCCGAGCCGGGGGAGCTTCCAGCAGCTTCCAGCAGCAGCCAGCCCTGCGGCCCCCTCCCCTGCTACCAAAAAAAACCCCGCGCCACGCAAGCCCATAACATATGCCAATAGAATCGTAGAGTTGTAATTTAGGTTGGAAGAGATGTCCAGCTGTCATCTAGACCAAGCCCCTGCTCCAAGACATGAGGTTTGATACCAGCTTGTTCAGGGCCATGTGCAGTGGAGTATTGAACACCTCCAAGGACAGCACAGTGTTTTGACAGCTTCTCTGGGCTGCCTGTTGCCGTGTTTATCTTGTGATAAACAAATTGCTAATAAGTAATCAGAATTTCCCATGTTCCAACCTGTTTCTGTTGCTTCTCATCCAATAACCACGCACCTCCGAAAAAAGTCTAGCTCCATCTTCTCTGTATCGTCCCGTAGTTGTATTCAGCCACAAAGTTTCCTCTTAGCCTTTTCTATCCCAAGCTGATCAGGCTGAGTTCTCAGCCTCTCCTTAGACATCATGTTCTCCAGCCCCCTGACCATCTCGGTCACCCCTGCATAGACTGACTCCAGAATGACACTGTCCTTTTGTAAAGAGAAGACCAAAACTGGACACGGTAGTCCAGATACCAGGTCTTCCAAGTGCCAAACAGAGGGGAAGGATCACTTCCCTTCTTGTACCTGCTGGCTACTACACGTTTATTAATACTGCCCGGGCTGTGGGTGGCTGACTCCGCTGCAAGGGCATGTTGGTGTCTCACGCTGCCTGCCTCCTGCCTGCTCTGCAGTGATGGCTGTACTTTATGTCTTTGAATAATCAAACACAACCCTGAAAAATTTCAGCATAACAATTATGCCAGTCCTAGGTGCTTTCATGGCCCTTGTTACTACAATTCTCCGCATCGCACAAAATTAAAATTTTAACTGTGATATGAACAGCTATATATTCAGAATCCTCATGTGACTAATGAAGTTACTGCAGTTCACTGAGGCCAAGAGAATGAAAGTGATTTCTTCAAGTTTACTATTTGATTCGAGCCTGTGGCAGAGCAGTTTACAAACAGAACAGAGATCACTTGATTTACAAGTTAGCAGCCTAAGACCAATCTTCTTGTCCCTGCAGAACATTGGTTCTGGTTATTTGGTTATACTTCTGGTTATTTACCAGATTATTTGGCCTGTAACTATCTCTAATGTTAGTCAGTTATGCGTACGTGTTTGTAAATTCCATATGTATAGACAAATTCATGATCTAGCATATATAATAAAAGGTTTATTATTGGCAGACTTGTAAATGCCCCAGCATGGGACAATCATTAGGAACCGAAATGCCTTTAGAGTCTTGATTTCTTACTGAGTCTCATGTATTCTGTAAATCATTATTTTATTTATGACTACGTTAAGGTTTAAAAGAGAAATACTTCACTATTACCTGTGTGCAGAGAGGCTCTGAACCAGAAAGCCTTCTAAGAAGAGGAAAATGACAGTTTTTTAATAAATCAATATCCAAGAGAATGACAAAATGGCATATTTATAATTTTAAATGCATGCAGTTTTGCTTACTTCAAATATATGTTTAAAACTTGCAGTTAAGACAGTTGCTGGAAATCTATCATGATCTCAGCTGCTTGACCACTCTAATTGCTTTTTTACATCAGTATTTTCATAAAATGGTAAGAGCTCTTCAGGGCGGGGACTTTGATTTTGTGGCAGCTATCATCATTCAGTTCTGCCTCTAGATTATCATGTAATCCTGGTTTATATTTTTTAAAGAAAAATCTTAACATTTATATAAAAGGTTTTTTAATGTAAAATTGAGACTTTGGCATATGTTACATAGGGACTTTTCAAGACGCCAGTAGCAAATGTGCCTGCATTTTGAAAATAATATTTTCTTTCCTATTTAGAGATAAGGACACAGAATAAACTTGCTTTTGATCCCGATTTTGCTAGTCAGGCATCTCAGGCAGGTGTTATTTGTCTATATGAAAAAAGCTTCTAATTTCAGGAAAGAAATACTTTTGCATTCAATATTAAGTACTGGCTAAATAACATTTGTCACTTACATATCATGATAACATACATTTATGAAAATATGTAACACCATTCTGAAATAAACTTTCTGTATCATCCTTTCCATGTTTCTTTTTTGCATCTTTTTGCATTTATAACAAGTGGCAGAGATCCAGAACCTATGATTTATGGATCTTGTGAACTCTTGGTTTAACTAGAAATGAGCTGGCATGGAAACTGTTTTGCATTTTTTGCATGTATCTGCTACAGGTGCAGAACCTATCTGTAACTAGTTCTGCCTGATGTCCCCAGGGGGCATTTTATAATAATTTATACTTTCACTACCATTCTACTTCTGCTGTAAATGTTCAAGGTTAAGTGCTCCCTCCCTCCTAATCCTGTTTATGTATCCAGTCTGGGCTAGGGTAATGCAGGGAAAGGAAAGGCAGTTTGAAGCTAATTCATTCTTCACTATCCTTCTTGGAGCCAAATTATAAAATCAGTTATACCCGAGTAAATCTGTGGAAGTGATACTAAAATCAGTTGAATATAAAACAAAAGAAATGAGTTTCAGTAAGCCTCACATAATGTTACATGATAGAAAATTTACATTACTTTTATACTAGGTATTTTCTCACCTCATCCTTCAAACCGCCTTGCATTTCCATTTTAATTGTGGAAATTTTTTCATCAGTGATGAACCAGCACAGTATCTGTCTTCAAATTTTCAGCAAATTGCAAATTGGTCCAAGACACCTAGAGGCTTAAAAAAAAAAAAAAATCACTGGCAAAACCTGAGCACAGCAACACAGAAAAAATCCTGTTGTCTTTATAGGAAGAGCTGAAGGCGGCAAGGAAGACTAAACCAAATAAATTCTTACACTGTCAGAGTGAGGGAGCAGAACAAATACAAAATAGAGGGAGCTAAACCAGCTACAGTTACCAGTTTTAATAATTCTAATAGCAGTGCCTACATATCTTCAATCCATATCAATAAGATGTAACAAAATGTTGTCTTGCTATGGGAAAGAACAAAATTGGAGATACTGTTTTCTCTGAGAGGATCCTTGTTTTAAAAGATTACTTCAGACAATGAAGCCGCATGCAATTCAGTTATACACCAAAATCAATGAGTTTAAAAACACCAACAAGAAGTAAAAATAATCATATAAGATATTACTATACTATAAAACCAAACTGGAATGCAATAGGTACTGGAAACAAAACGCTACTCACATATTAAAAATAAATTACTGTTGTCTACGTAACTACAAGAAGGAAAATTCTATTTCTACACATTTTATTTTTAATATTCACAGCATTCAGTGTTTGTCAATTAATTGTGCTCCCAGCTGTTACATTTCTTTCAGACCTTCCTTCAAGGTCTTCTCTTTGGTAAATGTCAGCTCTCTGCAGCTCTGCAGGATTTATGGACTGCTAAATCTCTGCTCCTCCTTTTGTAGTCCATCCTTACCTAACTGTGGGTCCTGCAGCACCGGCTTCACACCAGCTGTGTGCCACCCTCACCTGTATTCTACCCAGTCTTCCTTTTAGAAAAAAATACCAGAAATATCTTCTCCAATTAAATCAGCAAAATTATGTGTATGTTGTATTTTGGATTTTGCTAGACTTACATCTTCTAGCCAATAACAGGTCTGGCTGAAAAGGCATTTTCTCCAATTCACTTGGCAACAGATGAGGCAAAAAAATCCAAGCAAATCCTAGAGTACTTAAATTAAATTGGTTTGGAAACAAAGGTACACTTTGGTGACTTCTGATACAAATATCAGTCGTGCCTTCATTTAAGCTATTAATTGTTGATTGTGGATAAACAAAATGAGAAAATTAAAAATACAATGCTCATTATTTTACTGAGCTTTCACAATGACCCTTCAGTGAGAACAACCTAGTAATTGTTCACAGTATCTCTTCAGTTATGTTAACCTCTAAGTTAAAAATTGCTTCAACACACGTTTAAAAATCTCAAATTTCTAGTTAGTTTCTGAGATACTCTTTCTCATCCTCTTAATGTATCTAAATTCAATGCAAGATTTTTATTTGTAATTGGAGAAAAAAAGCTTGTGGACTCAAAACTTTTGAGCTGGATTACCAACTTCTGATCTTCTCTTAAAACCAGAGAGTATCCAATAAAATATTTCCATGATCTGTGGTGCAAAATCAACAGCAAAGCACATCAGCACTTTGAAAGGACACAATTTTTTTGAGTGTTCTCAGTAGGTTTATTTTAACAAATTCCACACTGTTGATCTTTCAAATAAATAAATACAGCTGCTTTAACTACTCCTTGAAAATGCACCCATGGATTAATTAAAAATTTTGTGTTGTTTCAGAGCTTCTGAAAAGGTCATGGAAGGACAAACAAGGCCCATGTGTAAACTTGAGTATCCAGTCGTGATTGCTGGTATCAGACTCACTAGATCTGATTTCCTTTTGCAGTTTCTGTTAAAATAGTGACCAAAAGCTTCAAGTGGGATTAGGGGGTCTTTGTTCTGAGTACTATACAGGAGTAGATGAAGAAAAAAGTTCCCAGATGATAAGTGACAAAATACTTAGTGTCTTGTATAGCATATCCTTTAAAAGTCAGAAATTACTTAAGATCTCCTCTTTCTCTGATATCTCTTTATGTCTGCCCCAGCCATCAGCTCAGGCTCATAGCTAAAATGTTTCTTATTTGCCTCAGACCTGCTTCTGAAACCCCTTTTCTCTCAGTCATTTTAGCCAGTCAGGTCCAGCTCCTGTTAAAACCTAGACGTCATCTCTTTCTAAACTGATTTCACTCCCAGCGGCACTTTGAATCTTACAGATTTTCCCTGTATAGCATCTCTTATCCATGTAGGAAACATAATTTTACATGTTCTTAGCCTCACTACTGGTACCACACCCTTTTTCTGGTATCAGGAATGGCAGCTCCTCTCAGATCAACTCAGCGTGAGCTGAAGAGATCATTTTCCCAGCTCATCACTTTCAGTGCCTTGTTTCTTCCTATGTCCGTCCTCTAGCTTCTTCCCCAGTATTGCATTGAACAGCAATCTGTTCCTGCTCAAGTCATTAGTTCTCACTGAGAGATTGTTCCCCATCACTAATCATCAGATAATTCCAGTGGTTTTTGTCTGCTTGTATAATTTGCAAACGTTTTCTCCCATTCCTTGGGGAGTTCCCCATAAATGGAAAAAAATGGGTTCATTGCTCTTTTTCAGAACTAGGAAGGGTTGGCTTCCTTCCACAATGCAAACTGAAACCAGGGTTGCCCTCAATAATACCGGATGAAGAACATCACTTGTGGTCTCCAGACAAAGTACCAGGATAAAGACTGATCGGTCTACAAACACGAGTTACCTGCAGCTTGCAATATCCTTATCTGGTTCTAACTTATCTAAATCTGGGAGAATCGGTAGCCAAACACAGTATTTGTGAAAGTAGATAATGTTGTTGTCAAGAGCCTTAAGACTGAACAGGAATATAGACTTCATATAGCAGACAAAATAAGTTATCCACAAAACCTGACAGTGATTGTAACTATTTCTAGTGCATTGGTTAGAAATAATATATAAGGTCTGAAATACATAGAGATTGAAGTCACCAGGATCTAGTTTCTTGGACTATAGAGGCATGGAGTCATAGTCCATGATGTTAGTGAAAATAATTATATAACCAAAATTATAGGTACAAGATGCAAGAAGCCAACAGAAAAAACAAGATTGAAACAAACAGCTAAGGAAAGAGAAATAAAACATCTTGCGTGAGTTTCTTTTGTAGGCTGTATATACAACTGTAAGGATGATAAGACAGTCGGCTGTGGCTTGCCTTTTATCAATCGTTTGGTAAAAAGAAAGATTTTTGTAACCCCAAATTAACTTTCTATGAAAGGAATCTGAAGGAGTGCATGTCTTTTACAGATTTCAGGGAAATTTATTAAATTTGGTTTTGAAGGCTGTTAATACTGAAAAGAAAGACTGAAAGAGAGAGAGATGTGCATTGCACCTTTGAGTCAGAAGGTTGTTGGCAAGAGGAAAGCAGGGGAAGAGTCAAGGAAGAAGCTCTTCAGAAAAGTGGGAATCTTATGGAATTTTTCTGCTCTCATAAATTTCCTTTTATAAAAAAAACCCAACAATCCTTTTTGTGAATTCTATCAATGTCACAAGACAGACTACTTTCTCTTGAAGCTGAAGATGGACTTTTGTTGGGGGATTATATGCTTTTTTTCTAGCTTCTCGATTTTTTTTTTTTGCTTTCTACAAATTCCATTTAAAACAAGCAAACACATGAGTGGTCAGTTTTCACTCCAGAGGTTTTTGAAAGTAATTACACAGACCTCTGGTGAAGTATGGCAACACAGATTAAAATGATCTGCCCACTAGCAGATTCAGTTGGGCTTAGGACTGACTCATGCTCTCCTGCCCAAGTCATTGGACTATCCCCTGTTCCTATGAAACTTACGGATTATTATCCCCATCACTATTAAATACTAATCTTCTAGGAAGCATGTGAAATCTCAAGTTGTATCCAGTTTGCTTTCTTGAAAGAGGCAAGTTAATTGATATTAAAAAGGGGGGAAGGGGGGTGCCCTGCAAATTTTATATGACATTTTCAAGAAAATAAAGGTAACTTAACCTTAAGGCCAAAGACATTTCTTCTGGAAAATAAGAATGGATGTCTTTCTTACACTGGGTTTCCCTTTGTACTAGGAATGTGCAACATGGTCTCTATCAGAAGAGGAAACTGATGTTATTAGAAGATTGCCCTTTGAGGACTGGGCTGAGATGGAAGCATCACTGATAGGAAGAAGAAATGTATCCTTGGGCCTTCTCTGAACAATGAACAATTCGGGTGCGGTGGTACATAAAAGATGGAGTTCAGAATGGGCCTGCGGCCTTAGGCTTCATTTCAGCAAAGCATTCAGCAGATGCCTCAACCCCACTAGGGTCTCTGAAATGTCAATGAAAACACTTATTTTTCCCTCAGTGCTACCAGAGAGAATGAACTATGGAAAGAGAGAAAAATTACTGTGAGGTGAATGGGGTTCATGTGGGTGATTTGAAATTCAATTTCTCCTCAGTCATCCTGGTCAGCTCCTTGCCTCCTTACAGCAAGGAGCCTTTGTGCTAATGTCTTCGCTCCCTTGCAGCAGATACAGCATGAAAGGATTTTGGCAGAGAGCTCAGGCAGGAACACAATTGAGGATGGTGAGAAACAGGGCCTGTAGCATGACCTGCCTGTAAGGGGACTTGTGGAAGGCTGACTTTAATTCAGTTACCTTTGTTCAGTATATATGTATGTAAATATGTCTGATGTACTGTGACTGGGATTCCTGTTCCATCTATGAAGTTTGGAAAGTTTGCCTTTGTTGCATGTTGTGGCATGTACTTCAAAAAGAAGAAATCAGCTACAGTACCCTTGTATCACCAGCAGTATTTCTGGGGTCAGGAGAGTTACAATAATTATGATTGCTGCAGAGTGCTGATATCTCTTATTATTCACCTACCTGTTGAGACCACTTCACCCTCACTATTGCTCAGAGCATGACTAAAAGTCTAGATAGACTTAGGGGAAATCCAAATTCTCAGTATTGGAGAATTGACTAGATGAGAGATGTTATCAGCTATGCAAAGCTCCTGAGGCTCCAAGCAGGCCGTTGGACACAGGGTTGACTCAAGAATATGAAGATAATGGAGTCAAAATTATTACATACCCAGAAGCAACTTAAGTGAACTTATATGTGCTGCCAGGCTAGTATCAGTGTGGCACATCTGGCCTCATTCATTCTCTACTTTTCCAAAGTAAACTTGGGGATGGAGCTGGAAGTTGTCTACAGCGGTAAAAGCATAGGACCAGTACTGAACAGTAATGAACACTAAGAAAATCTATGGGCAATCCAGTGACAAAACCCATTTTGCCTCAGTCCTAGTCTTGCATCCTGTCCAGAAAATCATCTGTTTGACAACTTGTTCTAGGCTTTTTTACCTTGCTGGAAAACACGGAGCATCCTAAGGCAGAAATTGGCCTCCATCCACCACATTGTCTTTCAGATCTCTGAAGCCTGAGGGTTTTCAGAATGGTAGACAACACATTTTAGGGGTCATCTCCATACAACACAGAGAGCAGTTGCAAGACTTGATTACCATTCTCCATATCGTATCAATTACAAAGGGCGTCTGGCCCAAGCAGGCTTCTGAAAGCCAGTTAGTAAAGTGCCATTTTCTCCTGTGCTTCAGAAAGTCCATGTTCCATCACAGAGTGAAGATCCTGAGGTTTCTTCCCTTGCTGAGGGGCTAGATTTGGGGAAGCCCCCATGATGCAAAGAGCAGGTTCACTGAGAAGAGCAGTGGAAGCTTTGTGGTTAGATACTATCAAGGTACAGCGTGTGTCCTGGTTTCGGCTGGGATAGAGTTACTTTTCTTCCTAGTACCTGGTATAGTGTTATGTTTTGGGTTTAGTATGAGAAGAATGTTGATAACACACTGATGTTTTCAGTTGTTGCTAAGTCGTGTTTAGACTAAAAGTCAAGGATTTTTCAGCCCCTCCTGCCCAGCCAGCAAGAAGGCTGGAGGGGCACAAGAAGCTGGGAGGGGACACAGCCAGGGCAGCTGACCCAAACTGGCCAAAGAGGTATTCCATACCATGGGATGTCATGCCCAGTATATAAACTGGGGGGAGTTGGCCTGGGGCAGGGATCACTGCTTGGGAACTAACTGGGCATTAGTTGGCAATTGGTGAGCAATTGTGTTGTGCATCACTTGTTTTGTATATTCCAATCCTTTTATTATTATTGCCATTTTATTGTTGTTATTATTATCATTATTATTTTCTTCCTTTCTGTCCTATTAAACTGTTGTTATCTCAACTCACGAGTTTTACCTTTTTCCATCTGATTCTCTCCCCCATCCCACTGGGTGGGGGGGAAGTGAGTGAGCGGCTGCGTGGTGCTTAGTTGCTGGCTGGGGTTAAAGCACAACAGCATGGTAGTTCTGAATGTTTTCTTTCAATCTTTCTGCTTATGAGATGGAGTTGTAAAGAGGGGAAAGAAAAAAAATCTAGGCAAAATGTGATCTTTTGTGCAGCTAACAAATCCCAAGCCCTTGTACACATCAAGAAAATACTTTTCACAGCGTAGCCCATTCCTAGTACATTGTAGGCACTGGTATTTTCAGAAAGCAAAGACACTCCTTAAATCCAAAGACAAACTTTCACCTGTGTTTGCATTCAGGACATGTATAACTGAGATGCAAGAACCATGATCAGAATCTCTTGTAACAGTGTTTTACATATGTATCTACACACGCTAGCTAAGAAACTTAGCTAACTAAAATGACCCTTTCTTTCTAGTGTTACAAGTTGTAAACTTTCAACTCTAACTTGATGAAATGAGGTCTTCATCAAATGCCTTCTAATGAATAGGTCTTACGTTTATAACTGCCTCTCCCATATCAAACCCATTAGGAGAGAAAAAACAGCAATTATTTATAATAACTTTATTGGGTATAATTTCCATCTGTCTTTGAAAGCTCCGCCTGCTGTTTTCAGGCTGTGCATGTTAAACAGAAGTGCTTACACTTGACCTTGCTCTTGATCCACTCTTTGTGCGCAGCAGTGCCTTTCTTCTTCTGAAAGATAGGTACAATTTGTGTCCACATAAATTACACTGTACTTGCTATTAACATTCTTTTATCTGGTAAATTACTTACACTGATTATGTTGAAGACTGTTCTATGAGCTGTTGATAATGCAGGTCTATGATTTGGATGTAATATGTCATTCTTAATTTAGGACAAGACTGAAAAGAGATGACAGCTTGCTATAACACATGCGAAAAATCAGGTCCTGGCCACATGCAGTCAGGAAGCATGTTCAGCCTTGGCATCCTGGCTAAATTCCAGCTTTAGTAATTATTCTGTCTAAATCTTCCTGCATTTCCAAATGGGTGATTATGGTATTTTCATTTATTTCATGCCTCAGATTCATGGAGCACATTAGCATAGAGAACCTCTATCCTATATTTCATTGGAGAAATAACAAACAGGAAAAATTATCCGTACTTCCTTCTCTTAACCAATAGTTAAGACTGAGATAGGCTCATGTGACTTAACTTGCCCACTCAGCCACAAGACTAGAAATGCTACACTATTGATTGACCAAAAGATGCGGAGTCTTGAAATCATGATCTGGAGTAAGTGTGCTGTACATTCAGCATAAATGGGGCCTATTAATATGTTAGAATACTGCAGGGCTGCACCCTCTCAAAGAAGGGAAAGAAGATGAGAGGGATGTAGCCTTCCATTCGTGCAATCCTGTCTCTTAACAACAGGTTCCAAGCAACCGATGATTTGACATTGAATAAATCTCACAGCACATTTATGATGGTGGATCTCTTTTTCATGAGAGGACACAAAGGCAAGTACAGCTAACAAGAATATGTAGTAAATAGATGGCAAAAAGTAGGAAGAACCCAAATATATTGGGTAAATTGTTCTGCTTTGTGTCCGTTTCTGCGCAGTGCTGAGGTGTTCTTTGAAGGTTCTCAACACTCTCACTGATTTAAGAAAAGAAATGAAGAATGCTGCTCTTGCAAAGTCTGGCTTCTCTGAGCACTCATCACTGAAAAAACCTCCTGCATTTCATTCGCTCCAAGATTACAGTTTCTCCCTGTCACTAAGGAAAACCTTTAAGATTTTAAAGGCAGATTTCTTCCATGAAGTGTAAACATCTCACACTTTTGTAAGCTAAGGTTTTATTTTTCTAAGAGTAGATATCTTTTTTTTTCCAAATTAATGCAAAAAAATACCATAAATAGCGAAAAAAAGGTTTTTATAAACTGCATATTTCGGAAATATTTTTTATTATGATTGTAATAATAAACACATACATATAGCCCTTCTCAGCGTTAAGCTTATTCTTATAAAGCCGTAAAACAACAACAAAAAAATTGCTCTACGTGACCAAAAAAAGCCTTGTTCTTTTTAATGCAGTTCAGCAAAGAGACATAGCCCCAAAGCGCCAGTCTCATCATGTTGCTGCACAGATCTGGCAATCAGTGGTTATCCAGTGTCTGGGTCCCAGGAGGCAGGAAACAGCTTTGCAGTGCTGAATTTTGTACTATTATTATTTTTAGAGTTCCAGTATATTGCAGACATTTGCTTATATTCTTCTTATATTTTCCCTGTGAATGAACTTGTTTAAAACTAAATATCCATTTGCTAAGGAAAGACTTTTAAAATATCTTATTCAAGGTAAAGTGCAGATAACATTCACAAGCCACTGTGGACCATACCCTTCTTGTATAGAGTTGCACTCCTGCCATACTGAAGCCACTGGGTGTTTTGCTAGAAATTTTTATTCTTATGGTTTATGTTGTCATAAGTCATTTTTATGCTATACACAACTCTGCAGAGCACAACATTACACCCTTCTGCCCTCTCCAGATGAGTAGCCAAGACACCCCTCCTTGCTCTGTGTAGGTTGAGCAGAGCTGATAGGATTCAGCCCATAGCATTTTCGACACAAGCAATACTTCCATCACTCACATGCAAGAGTTAAGGCAGATATTAGCTAGTCTGTGACCTCTTATCTATCCACAAAGCCTGCCCTGCAGACCTGTGGTTTGGCACATTTTGCAGACCTGTTTGGTTGCAAATCTGCTCCTCACCTACTCTCCTCTAAGGGCAAGGCAGGATCGGTGCTTCCTCCAGGAGCTCGACTAGAGAGAACTCTCACCCATCTTCTCTGTGCACATGTGAAGTTGATTAAACCTTACCTTTGAGGGGTAAGGATGCTTATTTATGAAGAAGGATTCAAAAGCCAAGATGCTAATTGAGCGATTTTTACTTGTGTGTTTGTGCAAGGGGGCAACCCAAAGTATCTTACTGCCTGCACACAGCAGTATGCACAGACCACTACTGCGTACAGATTCCCAGTTCCCTGTATGGCCAGTACATAAAGCAAAGGCAAGAAGGGAGAAGCTGGAAGAAAGGTTTGGCTCCTCTTGCCAGCACAGTTCTGCCTCTGCAAATGGAAATACTATCTTAGTCCCCTTCTGGAGCAAGGAAAATAATGACAGTTTGTGGTTCTAAGCTAGGCTGATAAAAAGCATACAGACAAAATTGTTTTGATGTAAAACTGGATTCTCAATTAAATACGTATTTTGAAAAGTCTTTCCCATAGATAAAAGGAAAGAGATGATGCCTCTTTCTAAAAGAGCTTCGAGAAGACGAAAAGAAAAATCAATCTGTGTTCAGCCACATTATCAAAGTTTCTGACAAAGAGAAAAAAATCTGAGTGAGGCAATTCTAGGTTCACTAAGATGCTTCTGAGATAGCACAGCTGTTCCTCTATCCCACACTGAGTTTTTATTGCAAAGCCACAGTGTAATGTAGCAGATCTTTTAAATGGCATTAAAAAAACCCTACTCCTCAAAATAAAAATATGGACAGTCTAGATAACAAATTAGTTTTGTCACTTTCATCAGTTAATCTTCCAGGAGCACAGGACACAGGGATAAGTTTATTTTTTGTGTGATGCTGCTGAAATCCTCATTGGGTTTTCTCTATTAGTTGCGATTGCATAGTTAAGCACACAGTCTTAGCACTAACAAAATCTTGTTTAAAATGTGTGCCCTAAATATATTTTTAAATTATGAAAACAAATAGTTCAGCTCAGGCCAAAGAATGTATGGCAGGTGATCAATGGATGGTGGAGGTTAAATGACATTCTCCTGTGCTTGGTGTGCCACACAGTTGAAGTACCTGTGGCATCATATATTTCACGTAAGAAAACTCAGACAAAGCACTCTGGATCATCACATCTGCAGTGAAATACTAGTGTTGAAAAAATACGTTCGGAGCTCAAGAACTACCTTTGCAGCTGATTAACTTCCATAGGTACTTTTTCCTCGTCATTCTTGTAAAGGATATTAATTGATTTAAGTTGCTGCTTAAAAACACAAATACTTTGTAAAGGCTACATAGATATGTATTTTTATGAACATCCTCTTTGATCCATAACATCTGCTGGGGCTTTGAAACATTATCGGCTATTATATTCAATCGACCACCACATTATTTATCTCAGTCAGTGATTATTTATTTTTGGTTCAGGGATTTTGTGCAAAGATGGATTAAATTTTAATATTAACAGTGTAAATGAGGAGCAAAGAACAATAAAAATTTCCTTTCTGTCATAACTCAAAAATATTTCCACAGGCATTCATTATTTTCAATAGTAAAAGGGTTCGGTATGTAGCTTTTCCAATGTTTCATGAAACTAGATAACATTTACTTATTCCAGATGTCGCCTGCTATTAAAAATCAGAAACAAAGCAACATTATGAGATTATTATTTTATTTCTGCAACATCTTGTGCTGGATATTATGCTTGCCTCTCTTTGTTTCAAATAATGTAATTAGTTCTCTGATATCAAATCATGACGTAACCCAAAACTATGTAACTATGTAGTATTTTTATTATTGCTACTGTCATAATTTAACGTCAGTGCATGACTGAGAATCTGAGTCAATATAAAGCCGTACGCAAAAGGCAATAAGTTGCATACAAACAGGAGAAAACCTGTTAACATTACAAAGCTTTTCGAGGTGTGCCTTCTTGAAATGACACAGTTGTTGAACCTGTTCTTTGGTGCTACAACACACCTGGTCTTTTTTTTTTTTGCCATATGGCCACTCCTCTGGGTATCCAGCATAACAGATCAGACCATTCTCAGAGCTGCAAAGCTTCAGCCTAGTGGAAGAGTGAGATTGCACAGGATTTGGATACTGCAGAACACATCCCTTCTGTCACAACTGGCTCAGCTCTCCCAGGTAGTTCAGTTCATGGTACTTAGCATTGCTGGAAAAGTTTTCCAGAAGTGGTAACCAAGAAATACCATGGGTATATGTGCTGTATCTTCATTCTGGTGAGGAATTTTCAGAACCTCATCAGGCACTTTTTCGGTTTCCTATGGCTTTCTCCCCACCCATTTTCCTTTGGTTGCAATCATTATGTATTATATCCACTGCTTTGAAAAAGAATTAGGAGAAAAGAAATTCCTTAATAGCTGTATATTGTGATAAAAGGATCCTACCCTTCACAAGTATGACACACTTAAAGTGACCTTCCACAGGTAATGTTGGTTTCTACTATTATTTTCAACCTAATGTAATCTAAAATAGCAGCAGTTCCTTGATCTCTTCTCTTTGTAATCTGCTCTTCTGCCCAATTGCTCTTCCCATTAAGGACATTTTTCTAATAGCAAGTCTAAATGTTTCCTCTCTTAGTTTCAGGCCATTGCTCCTTATTCTACCAGAAAGTATTTATATTCTGTGATCATTTCCCCCTTGAGTCTCTGTGTTTTCTAGGCTGTATAAATATCAGAAGCGACCACACTGCAGGGTGTCACTGCATGTGCTGCGGTACACCAGTCCTCTAGATGGTTAGTATCATGCAGGGTGTAACACATGCTCCAAGGCAAGCACTATAGGTGTTCCTAGGCTTTTCAGGCTCTTGCTTTCACTGAGTCCTCATAAATGCTTGCACTTTGAGGAGCAGGATTTTTTTATGCTCATCAGAAAAAAAAAAAAAGAATTGATTCCCTTTCAAAGTTGCACGAAGAAAAAACAAACAAACAAAAGGAAAAAAACCAAAGCTCAGCATTTATCTGTTAGTCTAGTTTAGCAAGACAAAAATAACATCATCGTTCGACCTCCAAACCAACCCAGTCTTAATGCAGCTCTGTATACTTTATGATGTCATTTAGCTACGCTGAACACAGACTATTTTTTTCTTAAAACTCCTAGCTTAGCTAATGTCAGGCAAATCCGTTAGGCTCTCCACACCTCTTCATTCCATGCTAACCTTCACCTCTGATGCGCCAGTTCTAGTCTCCCAGGTTATGTGGATGGGATGCTCTCCTTCGTCCTGCCCCTGAATTCATTATCAAGTCTCAGGCATCCTTTCTGCCCTCAGTCTGAATCCTAGACTCCCCTACTCTCTCAGTCAAAGTCTGCCCCAAGACCTGCCAGTTTAACCTTTCAGATCGTTACCCCGTTGTATTTCCTCTTTACCGTCCTAGTCTAGGCCTTGTTCTTTCTCCCTCCTAAACCACCCAGGTGTCTTTCTCCTCTGTACATGGGAAGCCTTAAAAGGGCAAGAGGGGATGTGCCTGATCTCATTTGTGGTACCACAGGAGCCAGGAAGAACATCTGGAAAAGGCTGGAGCACACTCACTGTAAACATGCCCTTCCATGAACGCAGCAGCCAGCCTAACAACTGTGCAAAGAGTATATGAAGCCTGACATTTTCTAAAGACTTGTAATGGGGCCACATCTGGGCAGTTAATGTGCAAGAATGACAAAAGACACATCCCTGAAAGACAATGCTGCAATACCACATCGAGCCTCGAGTCCCTGTTCCTAACCATGAAGGCATAAGGACACCCCAGTGAAAGAGCTCTACTCACAATTAATATGGGCAAAGCGATATGTTTTCCCTAATCTCATTTTTAGGAGCAACAGAAATGTTTTTGCAGTGAGCAAGCAAATAAATCCCACCTCCTCACAATTCTCCATGGTGGATGTCTTTGATCAAAAGTTTAGTGACATTGTACACAACTGATAGTAGAGTCTTTATACCATGGGGATTGGCCATCCTTCACTAGAGGCTAACCTATAAAATCCTGTAATATTCTCCTCATTCTTTTTAGGGCCCAATTCGACTTATACTAAAATCTTTGGCAAAAATTACCACTCAATTCCAAAAGACGTATTTGATATGTTCTTACTTGGAGGTGAGTGGAAAGTTTGATTTGGGCTGTCCTCCATTTCAGTATCATGACCTTGCAGGGAGAATTCCAGCTGTAGGTAGCCTGTCTTTAAATACGTGGTGCTGCTATCCAGGTTTCCTATCATACTTATTTGTTCAGAAAGAAAACAGCAGCAATGGTAATCCATAAAGGTAAATATTTTAGTATGTTGTCTTCTGAAACAGATTTTTTTAAAAATTATTTGCCAGCTAACTTTCCCCTAGATCACATCACTTAACTGCTTATCACTTTATGCATGAAGTTACGTTCACTTGTACTGAATCATGCAATTGTTCAATGTGCCTGCAAAGCCATCCATCATATATATTTTTATCCCATAAGACATTTTCCTCTCTTACCTCCTCTGTGACCTTTGTATTTCTGAAGATGAGTAGGACCTCTTTTGCAGTTAGAAGTCTGATTTGAGGGGCATGGGACATGTTCAGACATCCATAATCATTGATTTTGTGCTTCATCATTAAGGGAACATCCTTAACCTGCAGAGAATTTTTTTTCAATTCACTTCCTTTCCCAATAAGCCACTGGGTGCTACACGGGTGGATAAAAAGCTTTGTCTTTCACCTGGATAAGCAGACTTGAGCACTGATCTGGTACTCAGCTGAGTGACATCCCAGTTACTTAGAAACTAGTCTACTTGCTTTTCTGGCCTTGCACATAGCATGTGGATTAGACACAAGCACCTGTGTACATCCACCATGCACAAATTTATCAGGTAGGAGAAAAAAAGGAGAAGGGAGGGTAGAAAATCCACTGTATCAGATCACCTATATTCTATCATCATCTAACATTCTCCCACCATGCAACAGGCAGATGAGCTGTATAAACCTCAGCCTAAATATGATCACACCCTGATCTGTATGTGGATCAAGTACATATGTATGCATGTACCCTGTCCTTCTGCCTCTGAACTGCTCTTTCCAGCTCTTGCACTTACTTCAGCATCTTGTGGAAGGGATATTAAGTTCCCGTCTTCTTCCAGAAGCAAATCCCTCCCACTTCAGCTGCAGTTTCCAGGAGACTGCTCAGGCACCAGACTGCTGAACCATCAATCTGAACACAGAGGGAAAGGTCCTTGTTCCCAGCAGAGCCTGAGTTCATTTACAGAAGAAGTGCTGATCTCCTTGACTTATTTGGGGCAGCTCTACTTCCTTTGCAATTTTACTATCCTTGGCAAAAAAATCCTTTCACAGCAGATGTTTATGGATTTGTGCTAATGACCCCCTTGGCAGCTTTCTGCAGCCTTGGAAATTGTCAGAGAGGAACCATTGAGGTTCTGCCCAGAAATCAGATGATTGGATAGCAAACAAGAACATTTAGATACAGAACAAGATAGAGGAGAGGCAAAAAAAGAAAAAAAGAATACCCGGGATCAGGAGTTGGAAGATACCTGGCAGCAATCACCTGCCCAGCCTGAGCATCAGCAGCATAGACCGGGAAGCACCTGTGCTGGAGGAGCTATCGGGAAGCAGAATCCTGAAAACTGAGCTACTGATCAACATCATTAAACAGGCATCCACCTATGCCTTCCAAGATTTGTGTACTTTTCTGAACAGGTAATAGCTCCAAAGAATTGAGGAAGAGAGAGGATCACAAGACTAGTCCTTCCAAAGCTCTTCCATGAGGTAGCTGGAAATTTAGATTCAATAGACATTTGAAGTCAATCTGGCTTAATTAACACCTTGGGTAGAAATTAGGGCTTGAGCTTCATGGTAGACATGAGAGTTTTGGCTAAAGAACAGGGAGCAGTCAATAGGATTGAGACTAGCCATTGGAGAATATTGTCTCTTTAAGCAAAGCTAGTATTTGTTTATACTGAATCCATGTTTCAGTTTAGCCCTCTATCTCCTCCTGAATGCAGATATTATAAAATATGCAAATAATTAGGGATAATGGTACAGTCTTTGGGTGAGGGGATATTGTTTCGTCCCTAAGGTGACAGTTAACTAAGGGCCTAACCAAATGAAGAACACATAGGAGTATCGTGAACTGTTAACTTGTCTTTGTCTTCCCTAATTAAAAATTAATCCCTTGACCCCTGGTTAAAAACAATGTTCAGGTGTTGTAGCATTGTTAGGGTGTAATGATCTAAGCTGTTACTATCCAAAAGTACACTAAAGTAATTTAAAAACCCGTGAATTTCACCACTTTCCCCTCCCTAAGCAAAAGAACAAGGAGCTCTCACTTGTTCACTGCAAAACCAGCTGTGGCAGTTTAGATTATTGTCACCGAGCTCTTTCCTCCTTCAGTCCTTTACAGACATTATAAACATCCCCATAATACACACTGCAAAACACCCCCCTCCAAAAAAACCCCTGTGCATACTGTTTATACATATATAGTATTGTATAAGAACAAAGCTGCTCCGTCTGTCACCTCCTGCACAGTTTGCTTTCTTAAACACAGACACCTGGTGCCCAAGATGGCCAAGACCTCTACACGGGGCCAGCAAACGTGATACAGGACTAGATGAGATCTGCACCTTTCTGAAGTGGGGGGCCAAGGGACATACATGAGGGAGTCTCAGATGACACTAAATTCTTATGCGTGGGAAACAGAATCAAGCCTCTCCTGTCCTAGTAAAAAGCCACTTCTGGTCATCTTGGCCAGAAGGATGAATTAACACAAACATGTTCACTACCTCTTGGGTTGACAACCGCCAGCTAAGATATTTCATCTGCTTCCTTTAGGTGCCAACATTCCAAAAAAATTTATTATGACTTCAACCTGTTATTTAACATTTCTCGAAGCTGTTTCTTCTTAGTTTAGACATACTGCTCTGTACATGTATCAGAGAAATGTAAGGGAAAGGACACACTACTGCACAAGGGTCTTACTCAAGAGGGGACCAGAGGAACTAGAAAAATCTTTCTCAGTAGCCTCGGAACTTAGCTTTATCATTCAGCTTTGTCCCTTACAAACTACAGGTCTTGTCACTGAGCTACTATGCAAACACTATTTGTTCATTTATGTCGTAATTATTGATGGAATTTCACTTAACACCTTGGTCTGAAAAGTTGACGTGTTAGTTTTTTCCACATAGATATTTCAAGATAAGTAGCTGTTGACAAAGGCACTGTAAATATGCCTGTTTTGAAGAATATGACATTGACTGTCACTAGCATGACTCCGAAAAAATATACAAACCTCACCGTTAGTAAGATTTTACAAGATTTCTCCCAAGCTAGCCATCTCAATATAAGAAACCAAAAGGAACTCATCTTTTTCTTTAATAATGAAGTAGCCTTCATCTTCATTTTCCCAAGAATATCTTCCTTGCCATATGACAAACAATGGTTCCTACATACTATCCTACATAGTCTTTAGGAGCCCCACAGAAATTTTCTGTTTTTTAAATGTTTACTGACCTATGACAGCTGGTCATGGAATTCTCTGGTTTTCCTAAGTAAATTCCTATTGCAGAAGAAATATTTTGACAGTAAAAATCCCCACAGTAGGGAAAAACGAGTGTCTATGAATATACAAGCTTGCAAAAACAAAATTGTCAAATTATTCATCAACACACACAACAGAGTCAGTAACTGAATATGGTTTTCTTAAATTCCCTAATGGATTTTTAAGAAAAATATCAGTTCCATCATATAATTCATATAAGTAGTTGTTCTTAAAGCAATCCGCATAAATTACTTGTAAGGTAGCTAGAGAAAGAATAGGACTTTTTTGCAGTGCCAAATTATTTCCAACAAACAACTGCAGTTTGTACCTGCACAACAAAAACTGCAAAATTACACAAAAGTGGCATTTTAACTGCATAGGTTAGATTACTTTAACAAAATGTTAAGTTCATGCAAATTCCACTTATCACTCTTGAATAGATTTATATTGCCATGGAAAAGCATTACAGAAGTGAATATTTCTTTAGAAATGTAATGGAGTGTAGAGACCAAACATCCGAATACAATAATAAAATAGAGTTTAACAGAGGATGATATGCTTTCTATTCATATTTTAAAGAGAGTTCCCATAAGGACTTAATGAGCTACTGAAATATTACTGCCATCTTTGCTGGAGTTTCAGCTACGCGTGTGGTCATCAATGTTAAGGACACGTGTGTGCCTAGAGCTCTTAACGCGCTGTTGGTCTCTTATTAACTCAGGGTGGGATGTAGAGGCCTATATTGTAGACGCTTTCTGCTCGTCTAGTTGAGTATAGCATCAAGACCGCACAGGTGCCAAACGTCAGACATTGCACCCAATCGGTATCTTTTTCCCACCACTAAAGGAGTCAAGAGACTGAGCTGAGATATAGCTGTTTACACCCTGTATGTGTAGATTTAAGTAAAATGAGTCCTGTGCTATTGTACATCTTCCGCGTGTGATTTGCTGGAGAAGGGAGACAAGCAATGGCAACAGCCCTGTTCGTGCTCCTTACGGCTGGGCTCTGCTCCCTTACTTTGCTTTGGTTTGTGTGAAGGACTCGTTGCCCTCAGTGACATTACCGTTAGACCCAGGGGAAAAGACCTCAAAAGCTGCGTACCTAAAGTGGATCCTGATTCCATGCAGAGTCACCTAAATAAAGGTGTGATTCTCAGTTACGCTAAGCACCGACGGCTCCATGTGTCTCCAGAAGAATGCCAAAATATTCAGCTGTGGAAATGTCCTAAATCCCTCTGGTTCGTGGAATGAGGAAGAAAATAGTTTTATAGCCTGTTTCTAATGTTCATACTCTAATTACATTATCTCTCTTCCAAGAAATAGATAGCTACATCTCATACCGCCAGTTTTACCTAAAGAAAGCTATTAGCACTATCACTTTAATAAGCTCGTATCTCGGAAAAAAATCTGCCGCCTTTTTTTTTTCCAAGTTACACTGAAGACTGTTCGTTTGCAGTATCCTGCCAGCCTCTGGGCCTTTCTCAGCAGTTCTTATTTATTTTCCCCACTGACTTCAGTGGGAGTTTTGGGCTGTTCTAAATTAACTGTAAATGTTCAGGAAAAAGACCTAGACAGCATTTGTGTGGCTCAAATGAAGCCATCTGCTCAATGTGCAGCCATAAGTTAAAAATGAAAATAAAACCACCAACAACAAAACCAGAGTGTTTTAGGAAGTATTAAGAAATTGAATAGAAGACACTTTATAGAAGACATTTATCATACGGTCCTATAAATCAATAGTCATCCTTCAGTTTTGATCTTGCTTACTGTCTGTCAGCACTTCTCACAAAATGGGGCAGAAATACAATAAACTGAAAGGACTTACAGGCAAGTGATCAGAGGCCAGGAAATAATTCCACATGTGGAGAGATTAGGTCTGTTTATGAGGTGGATGAATAAGAGATGACATGATATAATTATCATAATATCATTATAGTGTAAAGCCTATCGGTCAGTTACTCCTTAGCACTAGGTTACAATACAAGATCGAGGAGACACCCTACGAAATAAAAGGAACACATTCAAGGTGGTTGGCAATGCTTCTATATTGTATAGCTATTCTTTGGATCTCCAGGTCAGAAAACACTGTTGAAGTTGAAGTAAATGCTTCGTAAAAGTCAAAGGGGATTTAGAAATGCATATAGATGTTAACACTTCCTATTAATCTCTTACAATGAAAGTTGGTGAGGGACCAACCAACCCTAACTTTCTGAGGACTCAGACCCCTCGTGCCTGCCCACCAGCCAGGTGCCAGGCAGGCATTTGCCACATCCAGCGAACAGGAGATTTTAATTCCTCTTTGAAAAACAGATCTGTCCTAAAAGAGCAGTTGGTGCAATATGATTATTATAATAACCAGCACGCATGGGCTGTGAGGACAATTGCCTGGTATGACTATGTACAGTCTGGCAGTTTTTAAACTGGCAAAGTTCCCCTTCACTCTGGAGTGAAAACACATCAGTGAGGTTGGGCATTCTGCCAGATCTAAGCGTGTCTTGAAAACTGTTAAGCATCTTGATCAGACACCCCTAAACTTTACTCTAAACAACTTGTAGTAAGCTTTCCTGCAGTTAGAAAAAACTCTAGCCGCATAATCAAAGTATGAGGCATTCCCTCTAAAGGGAGTCATGTCTAGGGTAATGTTTGCAATCCCCCCCGCCGTTCAAACATCCTTTTCCATCAGAGCTGCTATATCACAGAAACCATTTCGGTTGCAGTTAAACCAACTGAAGGTGACCACTGCTGTCAAGTGGCCTTGTCCTTGCACTGATGTATTTGGTGGTTGCCTCAGGAGATTTCCATATCGCTAACATACAGGTTGTATTCATGTGGGAAAAACTTATAGTCAGCTGGACTAGACTACATATATATTTCCATGCGCACACAAGCACATCCCATGGATAAAGGCTGCAAGCAGGAATTATGGTTGGTTTATGTGCTTCCAGAGGTCTTGCTTCTTAATTCGCTTTCTGATGTCTGTACCAAGTAAGTAAAGTTCAGCCACGACGTGATGATATGAGAAGTGACTCCCAGAACTTATATATTTTTCCTTCCTTTCCTTCTTGAATGATGTTTTTAGCATGCATTTTTCTTCTAAATCTTATTTTAGGAATTAAATAAGGTATCACATAAAGAAATATACCCACTATGTTATGTATGAGGATGTTTTAATTCCATATATTGCAGCTCCATCAGAAGGTGTTCTAAGAGGATTTTTTTATTTATTCATTTCTGCATTCCTGCATATACAGCAATCTCACTTTCACTGATCCTGTGCAAACATACTTGCTTCATCAGGAGTTAAAAGCTGTCCATATGCCTATTGCCTTGTACCCGAAGTCTGGCTGAGTAGCGAACTGCACAAGAAAGAAACAATATATTGAAATATCTGTTTCACAGCCATGAACATCTGTCTCCTCTTCACAAGTAACATAGTGTAATCTGGATATATATTCCCAGAGTGGAACTTTGGTAATTCAGATTAGAAGCAATTCTTGATGTTTTAAGGAGCCTGTTTATTACAAAAACAATTACACAACCCACCAGCACAGTACACAGAAAGGGAGAAGTAGAAGTTTATTTAGCAAGAAGCCTCCTGGCAGATGCCAGCACAACTGGGGCAACTAAATTGGCTTGTATCAATAACTCTTTCAGCCAGCTTGTAAAAAAATGTTGTGGGTCTAAGCCCTCTGCATATTAAGGCATACCAACCACCTTGACATTTCATGCGTGGCTTAAGCATACAAGTTCATCCACTTTTTCCCCCAAAGCTTTATTATCTTTCATAACTGCTCTTCATTATTCCTTTATCTCTTTTATAGGGAGTTTTGAGATCAGAAAATATTTTTAATTTCAATCCTCTTTCCCCACGAAGTTCAGTCACTTTTGAACAATGTAGCGAATAATCTTTGCATTCCTTGGGCTGAATAGTTGGGCGCCGGCATTGATGTATCTCCAGGTTCTAATACAAGAATTGTGAGTTTAAGATTTTTGCATGTGGACAGGAATGCCTGGAGCTTCCTGACTTGGAATAAAGTCTCTAACTTCCCTCATACTTCCTTTTGTCCCTTTCTCCATACCCGAGAGTGATAGGTGCAAATCATTACCTTATTTTCCAGTCTAGTTTCATATAAATTAGTGCATTACCTGTGGATGGTTTATTTCACAGTCATTGTCTGGTAAGCTTCATAGCCAGGGAGAAAACTTTGCTCTAAACTCTTAGTTTTTAAACACCACTGATCCTATTTCTAAGTAAATTTAAGCCATAATATTTAATTAAGGAATAATGTAAATATAGGTCGGGTTGCATTTTCACAAACACTGTAATGACTAAAGAGCATGCATCCTATAAGCAGTACATTTAAAAGAAGCCAAACTTGCATGAGCAATTAAAAATAAGAATTTTAAGATGTCTATTTATTCGCATATTAATATAAGTTGTCTTCATGATATTCTTCATGAGCAGCCTTTTGATTTAACATTGTTACTAATTAATATTAAAAAGTACATGAAAACTCATCTTAGCTGTTTGACTCAGGTTTGCTTAAATTGTCTCTTTTCATTTGCCTAAACTTAATAACATGACAAATATTTGGCAGTCAGGAAAGTAATAATTTATTACACAGAAGGCCAAATCTTGCTCAGTTACAATTGCAAATAGCCTATTAGTCTTCAGTGCAGTTACAGAGTTGCAGCTGAGAAGAGTTTTGAACTCTACATAATTTTCTGCAAGATAATTTCCCCACTATTAAGAAGCATAAAATGGCAATTTGTTTACTGAACCTTTTAAAAAAAATTCTACTGAATCAAAGTTCCTTTGAATCTCTATTCATCCATAAACTAGCCTTTTATTTTGTAGTGATACTGGCCAGCTGTGCTTTCAGTCGTATCACATCAGGTGTGGCTCCTCACTGTCCTAGACAACCAGACATCTCATTTAGCATGGCTTGTTTTCTCACCATAGGTAAAAACATTGAAAATTATGATTAATACAATTTCATATGTTCCCTTTTAAAATTAAGCAGGATAGATTCACCTCTGTTCTTAAGAATTTGCAGCCTTATGTGCTAACCTCTTATTTTTCCTCTACTTGACGCATTTTTTCAAGATGCCCCTTTCACCCTCAGGTAATCTATATTACTTAAATACTTTTTTACAAATGGTAGGAAAAAGCCTATCCCAAGATGGGCCACCCCAAGATTAAGGGTCTCACTGAAATCTGTGAATATATTAAATAATATTTTCCCTATCTCAGTGACCCAAACAAAGCCTATGCCTCAAGAAGGTCACAAAGCTGGGGCAGACAGAGAAGACAGGACACAGAAGACACCCAGAGAAGCAAGCCCGCCAGCTCAGTGGCAATAAGTCAAGAGTGGGAAGAAGTGAAGGAAGACAGTTTGGATGCCGTCAGTACCATGGAAGTGGACACAGCAAAGAAAAAGAGTGAGACAAGGCTGTGTGGGGACAAAGAGAAAATATTTCAACAGTCTATAGTAGTAAAGGGGAGCAAACAGCAGCCACAAAAATGAAAAAAGCCTGATTAGGAAAGAAGGAAAACAGTAGTTGAAGTAAAATTGGGCTTATATTTTCAGTAATGTTAGGTGTAATGTGACTCAAACAAAAACAGACAAGTCTGAGCGTGGGTAAATATAGACAAGTAGATCCAGTCTAAAAATCAAGGAAATAATTACAATTCAAAACCAAGCACATAGAAAATGCAATAGCAGAATGAAGACAATGCTTTTGGCTGTTTTCTCTGAGAAGCACTGCTGTTTTATTGTCAGTCAGGATAACTTCAAAAACGGAAACTCTTTCCTCCACAGCACAATAATTAGGTGTATTTATTTCTTGAGTGAGCAAAGACCTGGTGACTTGGTGTGATGGGTTAACCCTGGCTGGACACCAGGTGCCCACCAGAGCCGTTCTATCACTCCCCCTCCTTCTCAGCGGGACAGGGGAGAGAAAATATAACAAAGAGCTCATGGGTCGAGATAAGGACAGGAGAGATCGCTCACCAATTACTGTCACGGGCAAAACAGACTCAGTTTGGGGAAAATTAACTCAATTTATTACAAATCAACCGGAGTAGGGTAATGAGAAATAAAACCAAATCTCAAAACACCTTCCCTCCACCCCTCCCTTCTTCCCGGGCACAACTTCACTCCCGGATTCTCTACCAACCCCCCAGCGGCACAGGGGGACGGGGATGGGGTTTACGGTCAGTTCATCACACGTTATTTTCTGCCGCTTCATCCTCCTCAGGGGGAGGGCTCATCACACTCTTCCCCTGCTCCAGCGTGGGGTCCCTCCCACGGGAGACAGTCCTGCGTGAACTTCTCCAATGTGGGTCCTTCCCACGGGCTGCAGTTCTTCACCAACTGCTCCAGCGTGGGTCCTTTCCACGGTGTGCAGTCCTTCAGGCACAGACTGCTCCAGCGTGGGCCCCCCACGGGGTCACAAGTCCTGCCAGAAAACCTGCTCCGTGGGCTCCTCTCTCCACAGATCCGCAGGTCCTGCCAGGAGCCTGCTCCAGCGCGGGGTTCCCACGGGGTCACAGCCTCCTTCGGGCACATCCCCCTGCTCCGGCGTGGGGTCCTCCCCGGGCTGCAGGTGGAGATCTGCTCCCCCGTGGACCTCCCTGGGCTGCAGGGGGACAGCCTGCCTCACCGTGGTCTTCCCCACGGGCCACAGGGGAATCTCTGCTCCGGCACCTGGAGCATCTCCTGCCCCTCCTTCTGCACTGACCTGGGGGTCTGCACCAAGGGTTGTTTCTCTTACATGTTCTCACTCCTCTCTCCGGCTGCCGTTTACATCCGTCCCAACTTTTTTCCTTCTTAAAAATGTTATCATCACAGAGGCGTTACCACTATCGCTGATTGGCTCGGCCTTGGCCGGCAGCGGGTCCATCTCAGAGCCGGCTGGTATGGGCTCTGTCGAACACAGGGGAAGCTTCCAGCAGCTTCTTACAGAAGCCACCCCTGTAGCCCCCCCTGCTACCAAAACCTTGCCACACAAAGCCAATACACTTGGAAAAAATAACAAAGAAGTCAATAAGACTCATAAGGAGTACAACCTAATGTGCTTAATTTGGCACAAATTTTAAGATTGAATCCATCATGTTTACATTTTAGAAATTATCTTTATGCAAGCATCCCACTCCAGGTTGCAGTTCTGTCACAATTTAAAGAGAGTTCAACCCGATTAGAAAAAAAAGGTGATCTAGGGAATGGTTCTGATGATTTAGCAAGTCACTGACTTGCCTTGAAGCCAACACAAAAGTAAGGCCAGAAGTAAGCGGAAAGAGATACTGAGCCCCTCTATTTTTTCATAGTATAAAGCAAGCAAGAAAGCAACACAGAGATTTCTGAGATGACAGCCTAGCTTAACACAGGGTCATATGCCTTGCTGCCTTTCTTGTAAGTGATAAGAGCTTAATTGCACTTCTTGATGCAATTGTGTCTTTAAGCTCAAATGCATGGAAAGCCATTTTGTCACTTTAGTGGACTTTGGTCATGCTCATTTTGGCTAAGCCAGGTTCAGCACTACCTCATGAACCTGTGTCTGCATTATGAATTTGTCTCTCTGGAGATCTTGGGTTTGGTCCTTCTCCAGGTATAAAAAGTTCAAAATCCCAGGTTAACTGTAAATAGCACCGTATTGTGCTGTAAACAGTGCACAAACGTATCTCACTTCACGAGTGCATTTACAATGCAACTAGTTGGGAGATAAAGGAAATCAGGGATCACAAAGGCTGAATGGGGTTAAACGGGGCAAAACCTTGCAAACAGCAGTTGAAGGCAATGTTTTGATTTATGGGGCGTTAATTTGGAAAGAGCAACTTAACTTCAAGTCAGCTGAAATTTTAAAATACCCTGAAAGATTAGATCCATTGCCCTAAAGTGAATAAAAGAAAAATTAAAAATGGACCAATCAACAGATTTTTGCACTCGTGGAGGAAGAGGTTCTCACTCCATTTCAGTGGGCCAGTGTCATGGGAGGCTACCTATTAAAACATTTATTTTTCAGGATCTCTGAAAGCTTATAATATGAAAGTGTGTAAATAAAAACTGCACAGATTATTTCAGTTAGAATAAAATAAACATTTGGAGTGGAATTCCAGTTGGTTTTAGCTCTTCTTTGCTTTCCTAAAATGTTAATAAAACACCTGCATGAAGTGCTGTGGGCTCCTGGAGCAGAACGTATAATGAACAGCTATCTGAAAGGCAAAAAGAATTGCCACTGAAGGAAAATACCACAGATAATACCTAAGACCTCTGCATTGGCAAGTCAAATAATAGCCAGAACCAAAAATAAAATGAAATAAATATGATTGTGCGTGGTAACTATGGTTGAATAGCACAGAGAATATTGCAAAACAACAAACATTGCGTCCTTTGAAGGGAATGAAAATTAGGTGGGAAAAAGAGGACCAGGATCGTCATGGAACAATGAGGACCAAATCCTGGTAATTCCTAAAACTACAGGTGAAGAGTATTAGACAAATAAAATGTGCACTGATCAGTACCCTGTCAGAAAAATTGGTAAAGGAGTCATACTAAATAAAAAGAGGCTATGGTCAAAGACAGACAGGTAAAAAGTCTTTTTAAAAAAACATAAGAATATGATCCTTTTAGCAAATACAAGCCTCAATGTTCTAGCCTTACAGAAAGTCCTAAGTGACTGAGGCACCTATGGCCAAACATTAAATTTTTCTGTATTAGTGATGCCACCACCACCGCCCTGCCCCCCCCCCAAAAAAAAGGAAAAAAAAAAAGAAAATCCTTGGCTGTTCTTGCTCCTGCAGTAGAAATAACTATTTTATAGTAGCATGGCAAATTTGTTTCAGACAGATGAAACAGCCGTAGAGGCATAAAGCGTCTTATAATGTCCTGTGGATACATATCTACATTACATACAAATCTATCGGTGTATATTTTTTTAAATAGTAAAAATTGACTCTTGGTACAGTACCTGTATCCATCTCTAATAGGTGAGGCCCACTGCCATTTCAGGAGTGCTGTGAAGGCTAACGGTGGGACTCAGCATCCTAATTTGGCGACGTCAGGAGGAGTTAGAGAGCCGTGCCTGACCCCTGCTTCGTTCCACACATCCATCTCGTCTCATGAGCCTCCCCATCTATCTCACCCCAGCAGCCATGCAGATGAGAGAGGGAAAAGTCCCTCGACAGTGAAGTTGTCCCTCTTGCACATGCACAGGATTAGCCTCTCCGCCAATTTAGCTATTATCTGTCTAATCCTCCTTTTTGAATAATCTCCTTCGTGCCATGTATCTAAGTCCTATCCAAGCCACCTAATCAGGCTAAGGCCATAACTAGTTCACTCAGAAGATCCACTTGGAAGCTCTGCAACTGGGAGTGAATCTTGGTCTAAAAGATACCCAACTTCTCCTGCGTTAGCAGATAGCGTGAGTAGAGCCGAGGGAGCAAGGCGTTCCTTTATAAAGGCAGGTGTTAGGTTTGGATATTGAGCCAGGGCTTAGGGGGGATGTGAGGCGACAGACAAGGTTTAGGGAGAGTTGTGGCAGGTAAACAGGGAATGGGCAAGGAAACAAAAAGTCTACAGGGAGGTTGAGGAGTGGAAGGCTAGAAAAGCAGGAGGAAAGTGAGAGATGGTCTTGGACAATTAACATTCACATTTGCATTGAGTTGTGGTATTAAATCCACAATGAGATTAGTGACTAGATGGAAAAATCCACCTTTTGCCTATGTATGAGGATCGGCTGAGGGAACTGGGGTTGTTTAGCCTGGAGAAAAGGAGGCTGAGGGGAGAAAGACCTTATCGCTCTCTACAACTACCTGAAAGGAGGTTGTAGTGAGGTGGGTGCTGGTCTCTTCTACCAGGTAACTAGTGATAGGACGAGAGGAAATGGCCTCAAGTTGCACCAGGGGATGTTTACACTGGATATTAGAAAACATTCCTTTACTGAAAGGGTTGCCAGGCATTGGAACAGGCTGCCCAGGGAAGTGGTGGAGTCGCCATCCCTGGAGGTGTTCAAAAAACGCGTAGACGTGGCACTTCAGGAGATGGTTTAGTGGGCACGGTGGTGTTGGGTTGACGGTTGGACTCGATGATCTTAAAGGTCTTTTCCAACCTAAACGATTCTATGATTCTATGTTTCATGTGCCTTAGCCTTACAGCATTAAACTATCAGAGTGCATTCAGTGCTGAAAGCAGGCAGTGTTTATGGGTAGTCACCTCCCTTGAGATCCTGATGAGTGCTGCCCTTGGCATTTTTGATCAAAACACATATACCCATGTATATGTGGAGGCCTTTCACTGGGCCTCTAAAGAAAAATACAAACCCATAGGCTTTACTTCAGTTCAAGCTGCTGAAAAAGTCCCATGAATTTGTAAGACACCTCTATTCCAGCACACCTGCCTCCCCGTGAGAACTCAGAAGTACGATAGTTTGCCCCCTCCCCAATCAAGATAGTTTTATCATTAAAATTTCCTCGTATCATGGGACATCTGTGGGACTTCTTACGCTTCCAAGCACAGAAGTTATTTCTGAGGACGGAGCACAGCCCTTTGCACTCCTTTGACCAAATTCTGACAGCTAAGGTCCAGCAGTGTACATGAACAAGCTAGATTTTTGTTACGTAAAATAAAGGCTGCCATACTTTTTATTGGGCTAGGATATCAGTTAGATTCCTAAGGGTAGTTATAATAGAATCAAGTTACAATGTCAGTGTGATAAAAGGTATCACATCATTACTCTGTCCTTTTTACCTTATTCATTCACAGATTGAAGTTTCCTGGATTTCTGTCAAAAGAATTAGTCTTTTAAGAATAGAAAAGACCAATGTCATCTTTATACAGTTTGGGAATTCATCTTGAGTAGCCCAGAGATTAACAATATCAGCGATAATAGAGTCAAAGGCGTCTATGGAGTACACTAACAACAAAATAGACCATGGAACAAAAGAGGGGTAATTCAACAGCTCACAACTGCTGAATAATCATTTATACCTTACCAAGGGTCAGGATGGCAAATAAAATAAATAAAAAATGAATGGGTTTAAAGAAAGGAGGAGGGAAAGAACAGCAATGTACTCAGAGGGAACTAGGCAATTTTGAAGAAAAATGTGTGCAGAACAGAAATTGTACAGCTGTTAACAGGAAAGAAAAATCAATTTTACACCATATAAAGGGATACATTTACAGCATTATGATTATGTTGGGAAAGGATTAGAATTTCACTTTCTTCAAAGCATTCGTGCAATGTGTCATATGATTCTTCCTTATCTGATGATCATGATGATGCATAAAGAATAGCACCTCTCAAGCATCACTTTATTCAGTAACAGACCACCTTGTCTCCCTGAGCTCCCTGACTGCCAGATCTCATGTCTTTGTTTTCCATAGGTAAATTTAATTAAACCAGCAGAAGTGGAGTTATAATCGTTCACAAACAGCAGTAGTAACTAAAGGGGAAAAAAAGAGTGGGGGAGGAGAGTAGAAAATGCCCAGATATTCAGGAGCTCAATAGCATGAGATAGGCAGATCAATCCTAAAATCAGCATAAGCAAGTGGTACGGAAGAAAGCAAAACGCAGACAGCTGAATTCAGATGTTGGTGGCATAGGAAAACACAAGTCATCACTGCAGAAAATACAGGTGTTTCAGAAATGGGGTAGTTAAACAATTATTTGCTCTTTCTTTAAATATAGTTTTAAAATGTATCATTCTGATTTGAGTACAGGTACAAAATATGCTTGCCCATGTGCAAAACCGGGGCTGGCCAATGCCTGTAAGTAAATCCATTCTATCTGCCCAGCCCAGAACACTTTCATTTCATCCAATTTCAACCTTTTTCAATTCCCAGCTACTCCAGCCATGCTTCCCCAGAAGGGAAGAGCAGCAACAGGAATCATGCCTCCGAAGCGAACTGAGCCGGACGCAGGGAGACTCAGAGGTGGAAGGTCTGATCCTGTCCCCCCGTCCTGCTCCCCCCTTCTCAGGTGTGTCTGCGATGGCTTTAGCACAACCCCTCAGCCACTGCGCTTGCTGAGGAAAGCTCCGCGGGAATCAAACGGTTTGTTGCTTTATCAGTTACAACCGCTGCTTTTAAATTGTATCTGGCACCCTGTAAAAGCAAATGCAACTACAGGCTCAGTTATAGTCCACTCTGCGTGGGAAGAAGGTCTACGGGAGTGGAGAGCCATGCTCTTCGTCAACGGCATTTGCTGATTAGTTGCAAATACTGTCAGAAAGCCAGCAATCAGCCTGGAGGCAGTTAACTGCAATGAGCTGCGTATCAGAAGAAATGCCTTCACCTCCTGCCCAAGCATAGGCAATGTCAACTAATGGGGAATTATACTCCCTACCATATCCACCTCTTTGCTACCTCAGATCTCCACCACTACTATTTTCTCTAGGAGAGACGTTAGCCTTCCTCCTTTCTTTCTTGCCCTACCTGATGCAGACACTGGGAGCTGCAGAAGCTCAAAACAGCGCAGAAACCGGCCTTACGTTCCGGCTGGATTTGTACCCTGGCTGAATGAATGAGGAGAGAGAGCATCTGCTAGAGCTGGCGTTGGCCTAAGAAAGCTGCAGTGTTGTGGACGCGCAGAAGGTCGCAAGGCTCTCTTTCAACTACAGCTTCGTGGCAGACCTGCCTCCTCCCCACCCTCTTCGCCACCTCAAGTTTTAAGCTCAGGAAAGCTAAGTTTTATTTGAATAAATGCTCACAACAAGCTTTTAGATAGAAAAATACCCTTAAAGGAGCTAGAGAAAACAAAATAAACTGTGTTCCCTTCAATTCTCTCTGCTTACAGCAGCCTTCTAGGTGGGCCCTCCACTCCAGCCGGTTTACTAACTGAGAAGCAGAAAGCTCTGCTGAGCTTCCCCACATCCTTATGACATTTTTTCCATCGCCTCTGAGGCACGGCTGGCTGCTTCCCAGTCCTTCCTTCAGCCTTTTGGTCTCTCGAAGATGCAAGCTGAGCAGATCCGCGATGACTCTGCTGGACTCCACTGGTCTGCCCATCCTCAGACTGTCCTTGAATCTGTTCAGTAGCACTTCAAGAACTTCCCCCGGCAAGCCCACCCAGCTTCTTCAAAGAAAATGAAGCCAAATTACAACCAACCCATCAAATACACAGTTTGCATGGTTACAGCAGCAGTTGAGCCTTGCAGTAGGGCTGAAAGGTGAATTTTGTGAGACCAGAACACAGGCAATGGGTCCTGAAGTGCTGCTGATGGTCCTGGATAAGTGCTTTGTTTAGCTGAGATGCACTTTATATGTTCAGAATAAGCCCACGTAATTTGTTACTGTACTACTGTAACTTGCAATAGGCCAACATTTATAGCAGTCAGTGGAGCAATTACTGCTTTAAAGTTTGACACTGAGGCAAAAACAGGGCTGATAATTACAAATGAGTGATTTTCAGAGTGTGAAATACTGAAGAAAAGTAACAAATTGTAAGTAAGGTTTGTCTTAAGACATATAAGTAAAATTAAGCAGTTAAAAACAATGAAAAAAGCATGCAGTCCACATGCAATGTATATGCACCATGTATTACTTCTGCTGTCTTGTATTCTTTGTAGACATTGTATAAAAAAAGACTTTTTTCCTAAATGTGTAACAGCCCAGATAGCTCTACATCACTTCTTTATATCACCCTTCCATTTCCTCCCTTCCTTCCTTCTCTTCCTCTGTCTCCTCCCGTGCACCTTTCTTGTCATCTGCTTAATTAATTCTGCACTGTGGTAAGGCTGCCCACATCACTTTATGCCAGTTATTGCCTCCAGTTTTTGCTATAACTTTAAACAACCTTTTCTGATAATTTTGATAGCAAGGTTTTAATAAGTGACTAAAATCTCAGAATCATTCTGGGAGAAGAGAATACACTCCCAGTTCCTATATATTAACCACAGAATAACTCCTGGAAGAATATATAATGTGGATACATCACTCCAGGAGAAATACGAACTTCAGACTTGGGTACAAGCTAGTGGGAGTTTGTCTGGTTTCAGAGCAGACATCAGCTATCAAATACAAGGTCATTTTAGTGTCTGTGCCCTACTTAAAGGTGTACACTGAAAGAAAGAAATGGAGAAAAACCTACCCTGTTCAGCCAAAGGTAAGAATATAAAGGAGTACAGTATCTGATGTCTAAACAAATAAAAACAGCAATGTGATGGGTGTTTGTTATTTCTCTGACTGCTGTCACTTATGCTACAGCTAGTTATTCAGTAACACGTACTGTGAATAGAAAAGTACAACTTGCCAGGGTACGAAATAACATGGAAAGAAGCCAGTTATTAGACTAATGATAGCAAAAGTAAAATATAAGCTAAGAAAAGCTTACCTCAAGTTAATGAACTGACGTATAGATGAGTTAAAAACAAAACACGAAAAATCCATATCGAAATCACTGGCAGAGCTCCAGCTCTGTTGTAACGCTCTAATCATGAAAACAGTAGCGCATCAGTTTGACGTGCTCAGAAGAACAGTCGTATCTCTGTCTCGCCGTGGAGCAACAGGGGCTTTTTTTCTGTTTTCCAACACCCTGTTAAGGTCTTGCTGTTCTACTGGGTGCTTTGTTCAGCAATCAGGTATGGTATGGTACAGCTCAAGGATCCCAACCCACTGGGCAAGTTCTAACCTCTGTAGACCATGAATGGCATCTCAGCACAGGTTCCCTAGCTGTGGCATGATTTCAGCAGCTGAAATCTGCTTTTGCCTCTTATTTAATTAGCCGATTTTTTCCTTTGACTCTGTGATTCAAGACAGCTAAACAAGGCAATTCATTTGAAGCATTTGAGTGAAACTTTACATTTTAACATTCACCATAAAAATCAATGCTAAGAAATCCGTATCAATATCTCAAGCCTCCGAAGACTTAACCCCAGCAGCAGGCAGGAGGTCTGACTGGCAGCCACCTCCTCAGAAACTGCAGAAGAATGCTTAATGCTCTGGCAGACACAATCCCATTGCTATCACGAAAACAGAAGCTTGAAGAGCAGATGACTCTGAGGTATTGGCATAACAATCTTTCAATTCCATATTATTTTAGTGTAGTGTTGCTAGGTTCTGGGTTTTGTTTTCATTTGAAGAGTTATTATAATGATTTGAAGTAGGCTTTAAATCTTAAAGGATTTTTCTCTAAAAAATGAGCAATGTGTCTACATTTCACAAGATAGGTTCCTCAAGAGGGGATTGCACTTGAAGTGGGAACTGAGAAGAGTAGTCTCACTGGACTACAGGCAGAGCCAAAGAAGATTTCTAGGTATTTTTGCAATGCATTATCCTCTCAGAAGAATATATAGTGGAGGTATATCATTTTAAGAACATGGTAGAACATTTAGCCCATTTCAAATGCAGCTAATTGACCTTCTTAGAAGGAATATTTAAATGTTTTAACAATGGAATGAAAAATGCAGATTAAATGCTGAACCTATTGTAATTCCCAAGTCAAATCTGAAAAATTGTATGCATTTCAGGTTTTGAGAGTGGGTTTTTTTAAGTTATAGTTCTGAATCCAACAGCCAGTGGTCAGGGTAGTGAATTGGTAAATTAAACCGTCTATTGACATTTTTTTAGGCAAAAATAGAAGATAAATTGATTTTCTTAAATGCTGATATTCTGTAAGATTGAACATCCCCAAAGAGATTTCAAACGGAGCCTGTTGTCTTACTAATTTTCACACCATGCTTTTTTTTTTTTTTCCTCTCGATTAAAACCTTAGTAAGGAACTGCTCAAACCTTGGGAGTTACTAGGCATAACTGTGGGCCAGCATGTGCCAAATATGCCACAGCACGAAGTCTTTAGTTGTCATCCAGCATACTGTGTGTAAGCAATTGGCAAGCCTCTTCTCCCCCTACCTCCCAGGACTTTTGTTATTGAATTGCTACATAGTGTATCTTAGCCTAATTGAACTCATTACTTAAGGGACTACTCTGTCTACACAAGTATTCAGGAAATATTATTCCTGAATAACCGTGTGTATATTCCTCTGCTGGAACAAGAATGGGCTAGATAACATACCTAGATAAAATAAGGAATAAACAGGGCCTAAAAGATGTTCTGCCAGCTTCACGGAATCTAGAGAAACCCCTCAGAAAACCTACAAGAAGCAATTGTCTTTTCCCACCTGAGAGCTGGTGGAAGAAGCACAGATTCCCAGGAGCATGAGACGTGAACTATGAAACCATGTAAAAGGAGTCAAATTCCTAATGGCAAAAAAGAAAGATGCCGAAAGGAGCGGTCTGATAAAGAATTAATTCCAGCGGCTTTAAAAGTACAGCTACGCAAAGGCGTGATGGAAAATGACTCCACCTAAAAGCACGTTTCCCTCCTCAGGATAGAAATGTTTGCCCTCGCAGACTTTGCCGGTCTCCTCGAACCGACCAGGGCCAGGGCAGGAGACCAGGGGTTGCCCCATCCCATTTGGCATGAGCGGAGGGACACGCTCCCACGCGATGCCCAGGCAGGATTTGGGGACCAAGGGCGAATCCCAATATTCACTTTGGATGTAAATGTCCTTTTTCAGGGGAGTGAAAGGGTTTGAAATGGTATGGATGCAACTTCTGCTAGGCCAGGTGGTCTCCAGAATGGGCCCAGGTCTCTTACGTGCAGTAGTATACCTTGATTATAGCATGCTTGTTATAGCATGCTTGATTATAGCCTGCTACCTTGATTATAGCATGTTTGTTCCGGTATGTACTGTGACTCATAACAGAAAAAGTGCACAGAAAAATTTATGGTTTAAGAAAAAAGACAAGTGTCTTGCTCTGATGAAAAGGGGATGATACAGTCACTATGGCTGTTTGATTTTGCTCATACCAGTGTAAATCAGGAGTGAGTCTGTAGAAATTAGAATAATATCTGTGCTGCGTAAAAGAGATTAGGATGAGGCCTTTTATAGCTGCAATTATCAGGATGTGCTAAGGGTCATTTCCATTCCTGTTTTGGAGCCCTATGATAAGCTTTAGAAATACTAAAATATTCCTTTTTTTCCTAAGACCATGGAGTAGAGGTAAGCTGGAAATGTGCTTGGGATATTCACACGCACTAACATCGACAAGACGATCCTTCTGGTTTCAGGAGTTCTCCCACCTTAACAACTGAACCTGTCAGATGGGAATAAGCATTTCCTGAGCCGACGGGAAAGTCTAATGAGGAGCTGCACCCAGGGGCACGCTGCTCGGCTTCCCCCAGACACTCTTGGTGACTTCAGAGAAGTGAATCCTTGTGAAAAAATAAAGCTCATGATTATTAGGGAAATCTGTGGTGTTAGTTGTGTAGGAGTACGGTTATTTTTCTTTATTATGTATATTTTTAAAATCTGGTGCTGGTATGTCAAATTCTTATAATTTCTGTTGTCTTTTATTCTGGTATTGTGCCCGTGTTTGTGCTAAACACTGCTATTGTCGTGATACCTATATTGGTTGCTTTTCATGTGGTATGCGATCCTTTTATTTTTCTCCCATTTAGCACTGGAGATATAAAGGCAGAAAGAAAAAGCTACTTACTGTACTCATTTGAGCTTTACTTCCATCTCAGCATTTTATGTGAGTAGTTCCATTGAAACAATAGCAAGGTTTGGTTATTCCTTATTACAATTTGCTTGTTGCATAGAAAGCATTAGCCACTAAGTAAATTTAATTTTGATGCAGGTTTTGGGGAAAACTAACATGCTGTTATTTCAAAAAAGTGTGGAAAACCAAGATCAGCCTGGAACAGTCTCCAGATATAAAGGAACTAAGAGTGGAACTAGTTATACGTGTAACAGTCACAAAGTTGAGGCTAATAAACTTGAATGCATCAGTATGTGAGTGTGCAGTAATCCCAGCATTTTGAAATTCTTCCGAGTTTCAGGGTGCTGGATTTTGTTATACTGTGCAATATCTTCTACTCATAGTCCCAACAAGAGAAATGAATTGGAATTAAGTGGAGATGTGAGTACGGATGACATGACCTGGCCCCAGAAGTAAAAAAGAAATTAATCTCAACATAATACAAGGACAGATGTGTGCATTGGGTAAATCTAACACTACCTTAAAAGAAACACGTGAAGAACATGGCCGTGTACAGGAAGACAATGAAACCAAAGAAATGAGCAATAGCAGCACTACTTTGCAGAAGAGAAACAGAAGATACATTATCACAGAAGAAACACTGGCAAACTGCTTCATGAAGATAGTAGGTGTTGGGGAGGAGGAAAGTTGTAGGCTGCAGAGACTACCAACTTCATTTAATCTAACCAACTTCATTTAATCTACCTTCTGTGAGGCTGGAATTGCAGCTATTGTAGTAGGATGCTTGATAACATATTAAAAAAATTTCCTTTCAATGAGTAATACTGGTTGGCACGTGTTATTAGTTCACATAGGGTAAACTGTGGAGCACTGGGCTGCCCAGTGTAAGGGAAAGCACCACAGTCTGACCCAGACTGTTGCCAAATGTTGGAACAGATGTCACATTCAATGACACAAGATACATAGGCAACCGTTTGAAGATTTAACTGAATTTTCTTTTAAGCAGATTTCCAAAATGCACAGGGAACTTGATTCTGCTACCCATTAGCTTCATTAGCTAATGTCTTAATATAAATCCCGTTGGTTTCAGCAAACCTGTTTGGAACGGGATGATGGCAGACTAAAACCTAGGTGAAGGACTAAATTCTAACTGTGAAGTGATCTAGAAAGCTATGTTCGGAAGAGTAATTTAATAGAAAATGGGCAGAAGAAAAGGCAAATCCCAATCAAGTTTTACCTACAAACTCTTACCTGAAAAGGTGCGTTCCCATCTGAGGTATCTGTTTATATCTGCTCTTACTAGGAATGCTTAAAAAAGCAAAAGCCCAAACCTCCTAGGGCAGGCACATTATTCAGAGTATAAAGTGATAGAAACCAAATGGAAATGTGCCCACAGCTCCTCATGACCACATCCTTTTATGCGCACGTTTGCTGCACACAACAGGTAGAGGCATAGGAATTCCAGCAGAGGTGTTCACTTACACCCTCCACCACCAGCCCATCTTAAATACGTTACTTATGTTAGTACATCTATAGGTCCCATATGAAGTGTGCGTTGTAGCAGAACAAGTGCCAAGTGTTTGACAAAACTGGCTGAGCCACGAGTGCTAATCGACATACAAGAACCTCAACAACCTACAGACGTGTTGGCTGGTAACCAGAATGGGGCAGTGGAGAGATGTCAATAATTCCCGGAGGGAAAAGAAAGAGATTCTTTAGACTGGATTCACCCACCATTGCTCATACCTTTACTCCATGACGTGCCTGAGGGAAATCGGTGAGAGTAACATCACTGAGGACTCCTTAAACAAAGCTAAACCAAAAACTTTCTTTCTATTCAAGTAAAAAAGACGAGAGTATCAATAGAATTAATTGAGCTAATATATTTAGTGCATGAACAATTGCTAAAGAGGTTGCTTAACATAGTATTGTAAATCAGATAATTCTTACCTGTAAAAAAATATTAAATATAGTTTGCCAATCTGGGAGACAAATTGCTTTCTGTTCAACATCCAAATGATAGCAAGCATTACCTTTGGAATGATTTAATTATTTATTTTAACATACTTATATACAGTGAGTGACTCATCCTGATATAATAGTTTGTTTCAACATAATCTAAGTAAAGACTTTTATGACTTAGTGAAGGTTTTTAACACATTTGAGACTTAGAAACTTTCCTCACAAACCTTCATAAATATAATCAGAGTGACAATATGTCTTTTGTTGTCATGATTTCCAGTTTCTGTGTCTTTACTGAGGGCCAACACCATTTAACGATGTTTTAGTTGCATCTGAAATGGATAATGCTTGAGCAAAATAGGCAACACACAGTTTGAAATTAATTCTAAGCAGCTAAAGAAATGTAAAACATACATGTTTATAGGTACATGTATATTATATATTGGTGTATAATAATATATACACACACATTTATTTTAACGTTTAGCTTTAATAGCAAAAAGTACAGTAGAATTCCACTGATAGCAAGATTTGATTCTAGATTATCCATAGAAAATTGGTGCACTTTTTCTGAAAATCAATACAAGCTCAAAACAAAATGTGATACCAGGTAATTCTCTGCCATGGTCTAAAACCGATAATCAACTTGAACACCTAAATAAATGAATTAAACCCTATAGTAATCAAATCGATACTGGATAATGAAATACCTCCCTTGGAAAATGTTACTGAGTAAAATTTTGTATCAATCCCGAGTAGGTGAGGGTACAACATTTAGGATAAGGCCTCTCAGTCCTGACTGGAGCCCATAGGTACTACTGGAGTACAAATAATAAATAATAGTACATGTACTGTAAACTCTCTAAAATCAGCGATAATACCAAGCATTTTCCATCTTTGAGACACTGTACAAACATAAAACTATTCCTCACAACACCCCTGTGAGGTAGGTACAAAAGTCTTACCCCATCTTTACTGATGGGGCAACTCATCCCAATACTACAAGGTGCTAGCTGACTCTGCAAGGGGGAGTCCACTCCCTGATGCCCAGCGGCCCCAGAAGTATGTAATTCTCAAGCAGAATCAGAGTCTAATTAGTGACTTGCCCACATCCCTAAAATACATCAGCGGCACAGCCCGAAGCTGTTGGCTTTCACTTTTGTCACTTTGTCAATTGATTGAGACGTTCTCCCTTCTGAAAAAATAAAATACTATACATTGGTGCTGCGACATGCAGAAACATGTGTTTTTCTTTTCATAAATCTGCTGATACCTTTAATATCTGCAAAGGGAAGGCATTTCCCTGTGAGTGCCTACCTTGTGGAGCAGAGCCATAGCAAGAGTCTCACAATCATCTTCTACGTTTATGGATAAAAGTTACAGGTTCTTTTAATCATTTATGTGAAAAAGGACTGCTTATTCATATGATGACATCGAATTCTATATTAAGGGGCACAGTCATTTTTTTTTTTATTTAGCTTTCAGGACCTCCTTTAAAACCGAGATAATCCTGCGGTATGTACTAAAATATATGTATTCTCTTTTCCCTCTTTTTAAAAATAAAGTCCGGAATGCTTTTGCCTAGACGTACTTTTAATATACTCTGTAGCTAGCCGTTGTTTTGATGACATGTAAAGCAAAGCAAGTCATCTGAACCTGGAAGCAGTCCCTCTTGCACCAGTATAAACCCGGCGTATCTCCACTGAAGCCCGTGGAGTTTCAGTGGTGTAAAAGCAGGCGCAGTGAAGTTAGGCTCAGGACTTCCACCCTCCTGACCATCTGTGGCTACCTTATACCAGCAACGCTAACAAACTTCATGCCTTCATCTGGAGGAAAGAGTGCGAACGGCATGTTTGTTAGCAAATCCTGTGAGCTACGCACGTACCTGATCACACCACTGGCGACTTCATCATTCGTTATGCTAGCGTTACACATAGTTGTAAAAAAAACCGGGCAGCTCTTTTAACTTCTGCAGAATTAGAGAAAAAGGAAAAAAATAAAACACGGTATCTTCCAAACGAGAGAGTACATGCAGAGAAGTAAATTAAAGGCAACATAAATACAGCACAAATGCAGCTTTAGAAAAACAAAGTATTTGCCAAGATAGAAAGGACAAAACAGGTAAAGGAACAGACAATATATTGAGGGCTAATATATACAAAAAGGAAAAGAAACGTGGGCAAAAAAGTAGTTATGTCAATCATTTGTCATAAATTCTCTCTTTCTAATAACTCATGGGAAAAATACAAGTGAACAGTTTGAAAGCCTTGCTGGAATTTTCAAGTTGGAAAATAACCCTCCCCTCAAAAAAACATAACCGGCAATTTTTCTGATTATATGGAGTTCCTACGTGGCTCTATTTTTAAACATCTGTAATTCAGCAGACTTTGACCATTTTTATCTGTGTAGCACATTTTATTATTTAACGTCTTCCTATAATAAAAAAAATAACCCATACATATTTAAAAATAGATACCATTCTGCTTTCATCCTTTTTTGGGGGGAGGAGGGGAAGGCAGATAATTTTCCTCCTGTGTTTTCAACAGAACCATAACTATCAGCGCTCCTTTGCTTCCCTTCTCTTTTGCATATCATGTTTTCTGTCAGCGAGGCTCAGGGCTGTGCGTGCAGGAACACAAGCACAAACCTATTGTTGTTGAGTCACCAGAGGAAACTCGTACCTTCTTTGGGTAGGTCTTACAAAACAGAGTATCTTCATAACAAGGCCACTGAAAGATGATTAATACAGATTTTTCTCTTTTATTTATCTTTCGTCCGTTTTAAATGCAGCAGGCATTCATCACCGGATTATAACAGCTTGAAGGTTACTCAAACATACAGCTTTTTTGCAGGAGATACTTAATCACATGCCTAACCTTAAGAATGTAAATACTTTCATTTAAATCAACGTGAAAAAATAATTTGGTTAAAGTTAGACATGCTTTGATAAATTAAGGTCTTGGAAAAAAAGAAGAAACAAAGCCATGGGTTTAAACGTACACGTTATGTCATTTGGAATGAACGGATGCGAGTTGTCAATTTTTTTCTTTTTCTTTTTTTTTTTTTTTGTATTTTAGAATTTGCACTGCTCCTGATAAATTTGTCCCCAAATTTTATCATGCAGTGTATCGTGAATATTAGGCAGATGTTTAAACAACATGAAAGCGAGGCTTTTTTTTGGTAGACAGATAAGTGTTCAGAAAGCAGTCAATTTGAAACAGTAGTCCTTCCAAAGGCTGTTTTCCCCCCTCCAAAATGTTTGGGTTTTTTTTTGTTCTACTGTCTTGCGAGAAATGCTCTTACAATTTATTTTCATTGGAAAAGAGACTTTAATAATTCTACCCCTTTGCACTGTTAATATATATTAGAATAGCATTTGAATATACGGTGTCGACCTTATTCCGATTTTCAGATGCGATGATTAGAAGTCATTGACACCAATCTACCACGAGTGACCTTAGTCTCATATCTTGCTCTGTTATTAGAATAATCAAGGAACGCAATTCAGAAATAATATTACATCCTGCATTTTATTCAATTCCATATGACAAAAATAGTAACCTAGACTAAGACATCCATTTCAATCAGTAGATGTGTCAAGCCAACAAGATTTAATAATAAAAAATATTGGATCTAGGTAACAATTCCCAGCTGGTTCAGGGAGGCTCCTAGCCCTACATGGTATCGCAGTATAAAAATAGTGTCTCTCTTCACCATGCAGAGAGGAATGACCTAACCCTGAATACAAAATGGGGTCAGTCTTACTGTACCATCATCAACCATCTTATTTACAACACTTTACATCTTTTTTCTTTTTTTTCCTTTTTCATTTTTTCTTCTCTTTTTTTTTTTTTCCTTTCTTTTTTTAAGTTATACACATCCTTTAGGGAATAGAGATAACACTACATGGTACCAAATACTAACCAAAAAAAAAGTCACACCAAAAATGACACAGATAAATAAAAACATTCAATTGCTGAAATACAGCAACATTAAGCCACCTCAGTTTTCTTTTTTTTTCAATGCTTGGAAACACCCCTAACCACCCACACACTGTGGCAAAAACGATGTTACATTGTAGAGGTGTTACAGATATATAATTTTGCTTATATAGAGAGAGATATATATCTATATATCTCTATCTCATCACTGTAGAAAATGGAGCTGTGGAGTTCATTGTTCATTTCCAATAGAAACAAACAGCTAATAAGTCTTTGAACCTCTTTTCACTCCATTACATGATGGCAGAAATAGTCCATCCTCTTACAGTAATGGTTTTTGTTGTATAAGAAAGATTGTCCTATTTTTCAGTCTCAACTGAGAAGACCTCACTGTCTGATTCGTTCTTCAGGGGCATAAAACTCCTTGCGCTGTTACCCAGCTACCCATAATGTCCCTCAAGCAATTCTGCTGGACCGAAGTTCATAGTGTCAACTCCACCATGCTTGTAATGCACAAAAATGAGGTAGTACACAAAACGTTTACTCTTCAAGTTTTGATTAAGCCCCAGTCTCCTCAGCATCCCCAGCCTAGCTTACGAGTGGAACCATTCCCTTTATTGACTCGGTGTAATTTAAACAACGCAATCAACATAAAATTATATTCGATTAATCAGAGTACATTGTGCTTTGGAGCAATCTGAGAAGATAATCAGCAAGAGTTGGAAATAGATACAGAATATTTCTGTATTACTACTGCTCGCGCTGCCCAAAAGTTATTATTTTGTTCCCGTGTTATTAGGCAGTCGACATCTTTCTTGTGGGTATGTGTGAAAGAGACAGAACAGATTACAGTAAAATTAAACCTACACAATGTTCTCCTTCCTCTATCCTAGACTTGTATTAATATCACACTCCTAAGATAAATGTATCAGAATTCTGTCGGGGGTGGTCACGATTTTAAGTGGGCTTTGTAGAAAAGTTAAATGAATCATTTCCATTTAAGAAATGGCAGGCCCCATATTTCCTAAGGATCTGACAGTTCTCTGCGGCTTTTCTGCTTAGTTAATAGAGATCTCTCATTGTTTGACCTTAAAATAAAACGAGAAACTGCAACAGGGTTCTCCTCCTTATTCCTTAAGTCAAAGTACTATTTATAAAATAGTTTACATCTTTGTTCAGTTTCAAATTATAGACAAACCTCCCTAATACAAAATACTAAAAGTGCAATAGTATAAATTAAGAGTTTGCAACCACATTATACAAACATTACCTTTTTATTGTACAGCTTTGATAACATGGAGTATTTACTCACAACTGTTTATAATGTTGTGAATAATTTATGGTGCTAAGGTTTGTCTGTAACTTGTTTTCCAATCGTTGAGCTAAAGTCCACACTACATTTTTTTTTTCATTTAATAGAACAACTGTCCACATAGCAGCTACAAATATTTAAATAAAAAAAAGGTTTGTTACTGACAGGTACTTGCACATGAAAAGCATGCTATCTTTCCCAATAAAACTTCACAATTTTGCCTGCATTGAAATAAACCACTTATTTATAGGAAAACAAAACTTGCTTTTAAAAAAAAAAAAAAAAAAAAAGAAGAATCACATAGCCAGATGTATTTTGCAGTACAAAAGCTTCATTTAAGTTTGGGGCTAGTATATTGTCTGTTACCCGCATAATCTTAACATTATAAATACTACAGACAAGGATACTGTAATAATACACAGCATTGGGGTACTAAATCACTTATTTAAGATTAAGATTCCTAAAAACATAGTCCAAGTTGCTAACTAATTTGAACAAAACCAGCAAATAAGTGTGACAGAATGCCGTAATGAAGCCCCCCTTTCTCAGGCGATGGTAAGTTTTGTAAGAAGCGAAGTGGACGCAGACTAGCCTCTTTCTGTTTCTAATGAAGTTATCCCGTGATTTGTTTGTTTGCTTTCTGTTAAATTAAAAGGTTTCAAAGTTCTCAGTAACAGTCAAACTCACTGTTGAAAGAAGTACCATGCAGATCTTGCAAGACAACTTTTCAGCAGCCACAAAGTTATGTATTTCTGCTATGGGTAAAACTTTAAAGGGAACCTATGCGTTTAGGTCAGGAAACTAACGCTTAGCTTCAAAAGCTGTACATGGAACAGGACAAGTGTTGTGTCGAGTAGCGGTCCAACAGTTATTCGGAATGAATGCTTTTAATTTATGCCAATCTCTTTATTATCCTCAATAAATCTGGTGAATGGACGACTGGCTCCCGTTTCAGAACTTGCTTTGTCCAGACCGACAATGGGAGGGCTGCTGCCCGTGCGAGCTTTGTCCATGCCACCGGTAAGGTTACTTAGAGGCGGGATGGCACCTCCGCCTAGACTTACGGGGAGCTGGGGAATGCCGCCGTTCTGTATGACAGAAATCTCATTGTTCTTCATAGCAAGTCCGTTAGTGATAGCTGCAGCGTATTGGTTCCAAAAATTGGGGTCAACGTTCATGGCCCGAGCTGCCAAATCCTTCTGGAACATCTCGGAGAACTTGAGCGCGTCGCCGCCGAGCAGAGCCATGGGGTTTTCCACGGAGAGGCGGCGGCCGCGGCGCGCGGGGGCATTATTCCACATGTGAGTTCCCATGTGAACCTGCGGAGCAAACCGGGACAAGAAGCACCCCCAAGTTAGCACGGCCTGGTGAGGTGGCTGGCCTGAAATGCTGTTACTTACAGTATCGCTCGCTTTTTTTAAAAAAATGCCTTTTAATTCGCATTGAAAACAAATCAATTCCAGTTAAGACAGAGTTCTAAGGCCCGGTCAACCTATACAAAGAAAACCCAGCTCCGTAGTAATTTTTCCACGTGCATTTGTTTCTTCTCAGTGAAAACAAACGCAGCGCCGCGACAATAAAGAGTACATATCCTCCTAGGTTAGACAATTTCACATGCAAGCTGAAAGTCCTCACACGCTGTAGATAATGAAGGACATTACTTGGACTAGGAGATGGGTGGATTTTTCTGCCCTTCCCCTTTTTACGTCTTGTCTATTTTCAGAATACTTTATCTCACGTCAGAGGCATCGGTTATTTTGCTAAATCTAACATTTTTAAAAAGGACATTTTAAAATGTATTCCCCAGGCTGTGTCCTGATGGTTAACCAGACTGTGGGAATAAGAGGCGTCAGTCCTGTAGTAACTCCCTGTAAATCAGTGGGAAACAGCTTTCTAGTCTGCAATGGCTGCAAAGCAGAATAGAAATGGAAATTTGAGAGCCACCCAAGGAGCTGAGGAAGCTCTGCGTTTCTGGTTTATAGCGAGGTTATTTTGCACTGATGGTCCACAAGAACTGCCAGAACACATCCATCAGCGGACTGCGTGTGCCGTCACGTCCGTCAGGAGAACGACAACGTGCGTGCACGTACACCCGGACCCAGTTTTAGAGTTGGCGTCATTGCGCAGCCGCTTTCCAGTCCCTATCTTCAACGCAGCGGAAGCACGCTAACCACCACCGTACAGCAAGCATTTCCTTGAAGCTCCCTTCTCTCCTGTCTTTGGGACAACCACGTAGCCCCAAAAACCTGCTCAGTTCACGTACAGTGCCTTAAACCCCCCCCGAGCCTTTACAGTTTGATTTGGCCTCTTACCTTAAGATTCCCCTTTGTGGTAAAAGCTCTACCACAGATTGTGCAACCAAACGGTTTTTCACCGGTATGGGTGCGCTCGTGTATCTGCAGTGCACTTGCTGAGGAGAAGGTCTTCCCGCACGACTGACAGTTGTGCTGCTTGGGAGTCCGGCGAGGGGGGGGTGCCAGCATAGGGGTGATCCCCGGACTCATCACTGTCTGTGGTGCAGCAGGAACCTGGATTCCAGCTGGAAGCGAGGGAACCTCACCCAAAGAGATCGGCTTGCTGTGACCATTCACTTCCATTTTGATCATGGTAGGTGCTGTACTGGTGACCAGGCTAGGAGTACTTTGGCTGGGACCTAGAGTAAAGTTGGGTTCAAATAACTGAGAAGGCAGCTCTTTTAATTTGTGCGTCAGTAAGTGCTGTTTTAAATTACCCATAGTGGAACACCCACGACTGCAGACTGTACAAACAAATGGACGTTCTTTAGTATGGCTGCGGTAGTGAATTTCCAATGCACTCTTACAAGCAAAAGGCTTGCCACAGATATTACAAACAGTACTTTTAAACTTACCACGTTCTCTGTTCAGGAACAGCAGGCTAAAAGGAGCCTCCTCTTTGATGACCGGTCTTCCCGGGTTGGTGGATGTCAGATCTAATGCGCCTCCATTTTCAGTTGCGGGTGGTGGACTGTCTGGTTTTTCTGTCTTTAATTGTATTTCTTGTGGCTCTTCCTGGTTACTGAGACCTGGGGACTTTGATCTGAAACTTTCACTATTGCTATTTACAGGAGACAAAGCTTGCATGGAGGAAGAAGACTCTGACATTGCAGGGCTGCCTGCACTCTGGCTTTCGAGATCACCGACGGCTGACGAGGAGTCATTGCTCAAATGGTCACTTTCCCCTGATCCATTTTCTATGGATTTTAAACTGGTCAGCTGCTGACAGTTCATGACAGAATCAATCATTTTCATTTGATTCTCCAAAGCAGCAATACTGGAGATCACAGAAGGTGGCGAAGAAGGACATGACCCAGAGTAAGAGATAAGGGGTTTGGATGAGTCGCTTGCCGTGTCCTTTAGCTCCGGGTCCTCTTCCATAGAATTTTCATCAATGTCATCGTCGAAGTTGCTCAGCGTGTCAACGTTCTTCTCATCGTACGAAAGCTCTGAGTCCATGGCGTCCTGGAAGCCCTCTGGTAGTGGCGTGTTTGGAATTTGCCCGCCCATATGCATACGAATGTGCTGCTGAAGAACAACCGCATTTGTAAATTTCTTCTGACAAATGGGACACGAGTGCTGTACTCTAAGTGGTGGCTTCGCTCGATGAACTCCAAAATGTGTTTTTAGATTGCCTTTCGTAGTAAAGGCACGTCCACAAATTTTGCATTTAAATGGTCTTTCTCCTGTATGCGTTCTGTAATGCATCTTGAGAGCGCTCTGACAACTAAGCACACGGTGACAAATGACGCATTGATTCGGATCCGTCATCTTCTTATCAATGTTCTCCACTAGCTGTTGTAGTTTTGAGGTTTCTGACGTTTGCATAGAGTCTAGCAGACCACCGAACGGGAACTTTGCCTTAAACTGGTCGGACACTGCTGGAAGCACAGGGTTTGGGAGGCTTGTTGCAGCGCTGCTGTCCGTAACAGCAGTAGGAATTGAAGACGTGGAAGCTGTGGAAACTTGCCCACCTGCAGAAAGGTCCCCGAGCCGCGTGCTCGTGGGAGGCAGAGTGACAGGTTCTGCCTTGGTCAGAGATGAGCCACTCTGAACGGGCTGCGGGGATTCGGCAGACGCCGGAACGCCCGACTCAGAAGTGTTGAGGCTCGGGGATAGAGAAGTGCATTCGCTGGAGGCAGGGGAAGGCCTCTGGGGTGACCTGCTCATAGGAGTGATACTTGGAGAATCTCCGTAACTGTTCACACTGGGTATAGTGGGGGGCAGCTGGAGCCCGATGGAAGTCGGGACGGTCGGTAAAACAGGTTTGCTGTCTAACCACGTCGTGACCGGCTTTTCGGGGGGCAGCGACATCCCGTAGGGGATTCCAGAGCAGGTGGGCACATTATCGAGGTATTCTGGAACAGGATAAGGGTTCATCTGAATATGAGGGTATTTCTCTTTATGCCTCTGAAAATGAACTTTCAGGTTGCCCTTTGTGGAAAAGCGGTTTCCGCATATGTTACATTTAAAAGGTCTTTCGCCTGTATGCGAGCGGAGGTGAATTTGTAAAGCACTGTCACTTCCAAAGACCTTGGCACAAAATCGGCATTTATGTTTAAAAAAGGGATCC